>NW_006263462.1:398110-399016 GCF_000469605.1 Apis dorsata
CTAAATTACTCCAGAAAAAATATTGAATATATAAGAATATATGATAAACGTATATCCTTTCCTAAAATTTCTTAAATTAACAATATCCATTGCACACAAAAATAGATAATATGGATAAATTACTCCAGAAAAAATGTTGAATATATAAAAATATGTAATAAACATATATCCTTTCCTAAAATTCCTTAAATTAACAATATCCATTGCACACAAAAATAGATAATATGGATAAATTACTCCAGAAAAAATGTTGAATATATAAAAATATGTAATAAACATATATCCTTTCCTAAAATTCCTTAAATTAACAATATCCATTGCACATAAAAATAGGTAATATGGATAAATTACTCCAGAAAAAATATTGAATATATAAGAATATTAAAAATAATAAATGTGTATCCTAAAATTCCTTAAATTAACAATATCCATTGCACACAAGAATAGATAATATGGATAATATGGAAAAATTATTTCAAAAGAAATATTGAATATATAAGAATATATATATAAAAATGTATTCTAAAATTCCTAAATTAACAATATCCATTGCAACAAGAGATAGATAATGTGGATAACGTGGAAGAATATATCCTGAGGCAGAAAGATAAGTGGATTTAATTTTTTTTTTCTTAACTCGAAGAAATGATTGGGAAGCATCAAGATGGAGACAAGTAATAGGATCGTACCGATGCGGTCGAAGGCATCGAAGATGCAGCCTATTTAACGCTTCTCGCGTAATCATGACCACGTATCGGCTCGGGCGAGAGTGTATACGCGCATAGGCGGGGCATAATAATTCATCAGGACGCTCTTTCTGCATGGAAGTCGAAGGCCGCGGTGGCACGCGGGTCTGTGGTCGCGGCCACCTCGATATGGGCTGGCGATACGATATCGAGATGGTTA
>NW_006263462.1:399126-406511 GCF_000469605.1 Apis dorsata
ACGCGTGCGCCACGTACGACCAGTTTCCGACCGCAGTGGCGTATTTGTTCTACTGTTTAACCCCTGTTGATCCCACACAAGCATTATGGAAATGGATTCAATAATAGAAATATTTCGACAAGAGATAAAAAAATTCTACGAAAAATTTTATCTTCGATTTTTTCAATAATTTCTTCGAATTTAAAACGAAACAAATTCTACGAAAAATTTTATCTTCGATTTTTTCAATATAAATTTCTTCGAATTTAAAATTTTGTATTGTAAATTTCCCTCTTCCAAAATTTTAAATCTTAATACGATCTTAATATATCGATATCGTTCGATAAGGAAAGATTGAGAGAGAGAGAGAGAGAGAGGAATTATCGTTAGAAGAATTAAAATTGGACGAAAATTGAACGAAAGCCTACGCCATTGAACACTCGCGTCCTTGCGGTTGGAATTACGCACGAGCTCTCCCCGTTTCTAGCTGAAACAGGTACGTAAGTATCTCGACTTTTTCCTCCCTTAGAATCTGCACTTATAACGCACCGTCTCGGAGAGAAATGAAATGACGGCTACCAAAGGAGAGAACGATCGTTCGCCGCTTCGAACCCGTGCGCATCGAGCGTGTGACGCGATTATAACGTGAAGGGGGGGGGGGGGGGGGGGGGGGGCGGGTCTCGCGAGGAGACGAGGCGAAGTTTCGAAAAACAGGTGCGATTCGTATTGACATCACGCTTCAACGACGATTCTCTATATACGAATGTGTCTGCCTCCTCTCTCATTGGATATGCGTGTGACGTCAGCCGTGTGTCACGTCAGCCGGCGCGAGGCTGAACAAGTGAAAACTGTCCACCGCGGAGGACGTTTTTCTGCCTCATTGTAACACAGAAGTTTCTCGATTTCCATCCAAGCTTATAAACTCCACTCCTTGTTCCATTGTACTGAAAAATTATATATAGAGGAGTTTTTACGAGTTACGAGTGTTACAGGAATACAATAATAAAGAGGTATATATATATATATANTACGTAACAATTGCCACTTTGAAACGAATTCTACACGTGTGAATTATAAATTATAAACCAATTGACTATTCAAACGTGATCAAATTGTTAAATATTCGTGTTGTTAAATATTCTTGCGTCGGAATATTACGATTTTTTTTTCTTTTTTTTTATAATTCGTCGATGTTCGTTGAAATGTTTTATTTATATAAAAAGATGATTCCGATTGGTGATACTTTTCTTTCGACATAATGAATCCTGTAAAATATTTTTGTGAACGTTTTTCTTTATCATTCTTCCTTTCTTTCTCGTGTTTTTACGTTACATTTCTAAAATTTTAAAAGCATCGATTAAGACAGGAAATAATGTAAATGGTAAATTAAAATGGACGATCGTAAATCGAACGCGATTGTTTGCCGACGGCATTTAAATCACCGACGACGTGTCGAGTGGTGATTTAAATGCATGGCTGAAAACGAAAAGCGACAAAGATAAATAGAGCAATCGAAGAGCAGGTGGGACACTTGTGGGCGGTAATGAGATGGACACGTGACCTCGACAAGGACGTCGCCATTTTGAGGAAAAATAATAAGCGCGGTAAAATAACACGTTTTCCATCTTTCCTCAAAACAAGAAAGATTGATCACATCTGTATCGTGTAAATGTTACAAAAGACATGAAAAATATCAAGTTTTCTTAAAATCCATTTAAAACTTTAATTCTAAATAATTTCAATTCATAAAAGAAACAAGAAAAAATATAATTCATTGTATTTAAAATTATGCAAGGTAATAACATGATACCTTGACCTCTCTTCGTGTAAAATTAGAGAAAAGGAACATAAATCAATTTTTGTTTTAATATTCGTAACAGCCTCGAGATGAAATTAATTCAATCTATTGTAAACGTAAAGCGAATGAATAAATTGCAAATTAACGCAATTATATAGATAAGATCGCGAAAAATCGATCTAGCATCGAGAACATGTGATTAAAGAGGGGGGGAGTGGAATAAAAGCATGGAGATTAGAAACGTGTCTTTACAACCCAATGCACTGGGAAGATTCCCATCGGTGCTCGTGCACGGCAAATTACGTAAGAAGCTGACAATGCCAGTCTCGTAACATCCTCTAGGAAAAAGCAATTCGATTGGAAGCTTCTCTAATAAGAATACACCCGTTTTTAAAATCTCGTCAACAAATAAGAATATCGTAAAATGAGATAATCTTATTCTAAGATCAAGAGTGAGAGCGATCAAGCGAGAGAGAGAGAGAGGAAAGAAAGAGTCTAAACAGTGTTTACATTCACCTGATTTCTATCGACGATCGCTGCTTTTAAATCCGTGGACCTTATATTAATATATTCCTTCACTGATTTGTCGTTTCAACAAAGAAAATATGAAATTCACAAGGAGAGATCGTGGTTCAAGTCAAGTCACGAGCGAGGTATCGCAACGTGGAAAATCGGGAAACGAGCGGCAAACCAAATTCCCGCGCATGCTGCCGTGGCCGGCGCTCACGATACTGCTCTCACGTTCGCCGAGTGCTCTCTGACGGATCTGATGCCAGCCACTGGGGTGTCCCGGTGGGAGACGAAGATTGCCGAAGCGGCACGAAGCGCGCCCGAACTATCAGCAGTGATGAGATGATCGAGTTGGACCCCGATCGGAAACCAGTAATAGTTCCTTTTCTAAATTTTACGAATTTGATTCCGTTCTGAAAGGAATACCATGCTGAAAATTATCAAGGAATCTATTTTTTTCTTAATCTTTTAATTACCAATTTATTATTAAATTATGTGTTTGTATTCTTGATTTATTCATTCATATTTTGTACTTATACTTTATACTTTCTCTTTATCTGGTTTATTTATACGCTTTTTAGCAATGAAATTTTGGTAAATTTTTAATAAAGAATTTTTCTGCGATAAGATTAAGTAGATAATTCATAATTTAATATGTAATATTAAATACAGAGAGAAGGATGTATAAAAATGTATGTACGTGTGAAAAGGTATATTTGTCAGAGGAAGGACAACGATCGAATCAGGGACAATACCTGTAAGGGATATGGTGTGAGAGACGAGGACATCCGTGTTTCGATAAAAGCGGTCACGAGGTCACTGTCGATCTTCCACCATGGTGTCATCGATATATTCCATGTATATAATAACTGTGAAAACGATATCGAGATTATTTATATTTATGAAAGGTAATAATATGTAAATGATTTCAAAATTGTATGTAAACGAGTCTTTAAGATTTGAACAAAGTTCAACTTTTTCAACTGCAATATAAATATTAATGAAATAATCAAGAGATCGCACGAATATATTATATTTTATATAAGCGTTAATTATTCAACGCTTTACAACTTAATTTTAATTAATTAATAAATTGGAAATACAAAATTTTTATTAAATAAATTTTTTCCTTTCATTTAAACGGATATGTACAGACAAATTATACGATATATTTAAAATCTGTCATCTATCAAATTCTAAAAGGATGTTATCGAAAAATATATTTGAACATCAAATTGAATTTTTACAAGTTTATTTTTAGCATTGGGGGTTAATATGCAAATGCAACGTTCCAAGTGAATACCTTATATCGCGTGCGTGTGAAGTGATTCATCCGTGAACAAAATCAAAATATCATATCTTAATATCTGCTTACGCCTTCTTCGTCCGGTACCAAAAAAGGTTGCTTAAAAAAAGAATGAAGAAAATAAAAAGAGAGAATGATATATATTTGAGAAATGTGAAAATATTAATTAATTCTTCTTCGAAGAATTAGATAACGTTCATCATTGTAGAACAATGACGCAAGATAATTATTATTATAATTATTGTATTAACGTTGTTGCTGATCGTTATTTTATGTCTCAATATTGCATCGATGCGCTCTGTTTACATTCAACAGTGAAACTGTAATAGGTACTATTGGCACGACTGCGTAGTTCAACAACAATACTAGTGGTTAGAGAATTTTACATTCCTCTTACGTAAGACGTAAGAAGTAAAAAAAAAATAAAAAAAGAATAAGCAATAAAAACAGCATAAAATAGAAATATTATATAATCCATTTTTATATCTAATTATAGAGTAATTTATAAGCTTATAATTCTGTGATTGAATGCGTTGTTTAAAATAATCATGGATTCGTTCATCAAATTACAGAAATAAAGTTAATTTATGAAAGTTATAAATGGTACAAAGAATCTTATTAAAATTAATTAACAAAAAATAAAGATCAATTAAGATTCTATACTCATGTTCAACATAAATATCATTGTTGTTTCCAAGGAAATCTTAGAAGTGATGAATGATCTTGTAGAGTTTCTCGTGTGCCTTCTCTCCACGCGTAATTTCATTATCCTGGTTTTCCTTGACGTTAATCTCGTTCTCTATATACAGCTCGCAATCGTAGTATCCTTGGAGAAAAGCATTGATCTATAGTATTACAATCGCATCGAGCAATCATGCCAATGTCAATAACAGAAATTGAGAGAACGATAGTGGAGCAGCAACCAAGTAATTCCTGTATAAATAATTAGTCAAACATATAGCCATATAAATATAATATGTTGACTTTATACGGCAGATGAATAAATCGTTGACTGATAAATCTGAAACAAAAGCATGACAGTATGAAAATGTGATCTCGAATTATTCTTCCGGGAGGACGAGTTGTATACAATGCGGCACATATATGTTTTATGTATGTAGGTGAGCAAGAAAACAGCCCACGTTGGTTACGAGTCAGGACAAGATTACCTATATGGATTTGGAAACGTGGCCATCGCCAAAAACGGTTGAACAAAATCACCAATGATAGGACAAGTTTGCTCAGCGGGCGTAATTGGTCCCATGAACTGGTTCAAAAGAGGCGCGCCTTTACAGGTGCGGTCTAATGTATCCATTTCATCATGAAGATAATTTCTAATAATTTCTTTTTTGTATTGAAAGAGGCTTATGACATTTATATAATTACAGAATAAAAATTATGTTCAACGATTTAGAAATTATGGAAGAAAAAAGTTGTAAAATTATTGGTTAATTGAATACATTGTTAGATTTATTTCAGATATAATATCAAGAGATAGTAAAAATCAAAAAAATAATATAAGCAAATTACTTTTTCTTGCTAATGTAATAATTATCCAGTGAAAGTATCGATAGTCGAAAATCGGTAATGGACGTTCTAATTTCTTCATGTTAGAAACTTGTATTTCAAGATTATATTGCCATTTAATTTTTAAAGAAAACTAGAAATTATTAATCATTATTTTTAATATCTCGTTGGTGATACTTACCAGAAACAGTACTAGTTATTTATATATTTCTGCTTTCTTAAAATTGACTAGATTAAGAAACATGTATAAATTACAACCTTCTGTATCGAAATTTTCGGTATCGATTCTTTTACCCGCCAGTAACAACAATGCGTAGCATGTGGTGCCTACTAACGGCATTTTTGCGTACTAGCAAATAAAGGATCATCTTCAATTCATAAAGGTGGCGCTATGAAGTATAATCTAGTGACAAAATGAAAATAACTAGGACAAAGAAACTAAAGGGAGGGAAATGTAATAGTGTAAGAGACACGACCCCAGGCAATAGAATACATCGAGCGTATCTCTGTTCGTATGTTCGTCTTTGAAGCATAGGTACGCCATGTTCTCGGTCGTTGTATTCAGAGAGAAATAGTGATTGCAGTAGAAGAGAGACGGAGCGTGCAGAAGGCAGTAATGGAGGAAGCGAGAAAGAGGAAAGGAGGGAGTGAGGAAAAGAAACAGAGATAGACGAATGACAGAAATGCATAGCCGTGCTAGCAAGCAGCAAGAACAGCAGCAGCGTATAGAGGAGAGATCGCGTCGTCCACGCGTAATTCGGGGCGTGTGCTAGGTTGGTTGGTTTCCCTAGCTCGTGTCCGTGGCTGCGAATCGAAGATGTACCGGTGGCAGTGCGGGATACGCGTCATCGTCCCGTGACGACGACGTTAGAGAGGTGCGAGACCGCGAGCACGGTGTGGGCAGGTCGCGGCCATTTTTACCACACGATGCGGCAACCGTGCGTGCCCGTTCGATCCGCCATTCCAAACAATCGGTGTACTTCGTGCCCTCGCAGGGTGCATCTAGCCACGGCAACTCGTGGAGGCACCGTCAAGCAACAATAATACGTGCCTCTTTATCATCGATACGAGCATTTTTTGGGCTCGAGCACGACGAGACAGCTCGTGAAAGCCGGCAGTGTTACTGGTGCTGGTGGTGGACGTCGTCGACGACGACGTGGTGGAAAAGGAGAAAGAAAAGAAGAAGAATGATGATGATGATCGTGATCATGGCGAAAAAGAAACGACTCGAATGGCCGATACATTGGAATACTATTGGAGCTATTCGAGAATGCCTGTGATTCGTGTTTAATTGCGCACAGTGTGTTCGCCGATGATAGTGCCGTTTGTGCCCAGTGTCTCTCTGTTTCTCTCCGTGTATCGCTCTCCGTCTGTCCGCCCTGTGCGTGCGTGTTTCGCGTGCCTCCTCGCCACGCACCGGACTCTCTCCTCTTCCTTGGTAGCGCGATCGATGTGACACCGTGTGACCGTTTGAACGTCTTTCCGGACGAAAATTCTCGTTAACTCTGTCCTATTGAACTTACTGATTCCTGGAATATAAGAAGACAAGGAATCGAATCCCCAATGTTATAAATGCGTATGTCCCGTCGGTAAACGTTCTGTCTTGTGAGAGTGTGTATCTAAAGGTAGTGTGTGCTCTCTTACTCGCGCTCTCTTTACCGTGGGTTCCCCTCAGTCCTTCTTTCTCTTTTACTCCATCTATCTCTTTTATTCACTTATTCTCGTTTTCTCTGTTTTTCCATTCCACCATCATACTTTCCTTGTTTCTCTTTCTTTCATTTTCTTCTTCTGTCTCCTAGTTTTCTCTTTTCCTCTTGTAATAAAGAAGCATTAAGGACCACCGCGCGTAGTAGAATGCTCGACGACACCACGATACAACGCTTGTCATCGTTTACGTCGTTCTCGCGTTCATCGTGGTTGCTCCAGGATCGTCTCCAATTTTCTCACGGCTTCTTCCGAACCGAGGAAGCTGAATCGTTGAGGGCACCTCGATCGTGAGGTGGTGACGACCAGCTCGTATCGGGGCGCGACAACGGCCTCTCGTACGGGAACAGGACGTCTGCCTCGAGATGGAGATCGAGGCGAAACAACGGAATCAGAGGAATCGGAGACGAGAACGAGCCCAACGTATGTTGGCACAGAGAGAGAGTTTGGCCACCGCAAAGCAGCAGCAGCAACAGCAACAACAACAGCAACAAACAAGGCAACGGCCGAACGACGAGGAGGACAGCCACAGCGGCGAGGACGAAGATCCTGCTGCCGGTC
>NW_006263462.1:406861-410878 GCF_000469605.1 Apis dorsata
TCGTAAGAAGTCTTCCCTTGCGGCTGCCAACCAGAAGGAGCCTCCCTTCGAAGAAGACATTATTGACGGCTTTGCTATACTCGCTTTCCGCACCTACGAAGAACTCGAGGTGAGTGAAACAAAATTTTTTTTCTTTCTCCTTTTTCTTCATCGTTCAACTTTGAATCTTTTTATCAACTATTTATATTATCTATTAATTCAAATGTTTTTTTACTTCATATGTATATATATATATATTATTCCATATGTATAGCCTATTGCTTTACGTATCACCTGTGTCATAGACTAGCAGTGTTATTCGTTGACGAATCGTCATGTTTCTTGCGTGCGTACGTGCACAGTGCAGGCCAACACAAACCTCGCACGATCCATCGCGCATAGTATCGTTTTTATTTCTTTTTTCTTTCTTTGTCTCTTGTGCCTCGCTCGTGGCAAACAACGTTTTTATACATGTATACTATACAAGATACGATAGATAGACTCGTAATGTTACATGTTCGTCGAACGTTACATGTTCTTCTTAAGGCCTTAAGTATTTTATTTTTATTCTCTTATTTTTCTTTATTGAAAATAATTGTGGGAATATTTTTGTTTATCCATTAGTGACGTTTAAGAGGTTGGCCGCTAGAGCAATTTGTAGTTTGTTCGTTTGCGCCTTTTTACTTGATTTTATAGCTTCCATTCACCGTGCTTCACTCGGCCCAACAACTGTTCTTTTTCACCATACCGGCTGTGTGTATTGTATAGCCGAAAGGCGCAGGATCACCTTTTTTAATACGGTTACACAAAAACGTGCTTCGACGCCACCAAAAAAAAAAAAAAAAAAAAAAAAAAAAAAAAAAAAAGAAAGAAAAAGAAAAATATATTGAAATATTACACAGACAAGATTTTTCTCATGATATCAAAGTTGAAGAGTTTCCTAAAAATTTCATTATCCCTCTCCATCCAGCAGGCAGAGCAATATTGTTCGACGAGTCAAAAAATATTTCTCGAAAAGAGTAATAAAAACCAATTAGAGCAAATTGGCAACTCGTGCAATTAAAGGGTTGAGCGTTTAACTTTGCTACGTTGATTCGACGGGATTAATTTATGAATGTTTTAGCTTGGCAGTACGTTGCTTATTTTACTGCTGAAAAAGATATAATAGACACATATAAAACAAATATAAGAACGATTTTATTCGTTAAATAACAGCCAATAAAAAAATTAATAATTTTAATAACGTTAATAAAATTTAATAAAATTATTTTAACACAAATAAGTTTATCTATTCGTTTGAAGAGAAAAAAATTCAAAAGATTTCAGTTTATTTATTTATTTATTTTTTTTTTTAATTTTTTTTATTTTTTTTTTAATTTTTTTTTTTTTTTTTTAGAATTCAAACAAAATAATGTTTAAGAAATCAATAATAAAATGATAAGATTTCCTTTCTTTCTTGATACAGAAATAAATTTACAACGCAACGATAACCTTGATGGAAGTAACAGGAAACCCAATGTTGTGGTTTAATATCCGCAATTGTGAGACACTTCTAACCCTTTCTTTGATGCAATTTTTGTTAAACAACTGCATACCGTGCAAAATAATTAGAGGATCGTATTTCCGATCGATTGAGGAAAGTGAAACAAGCATTCATACTGAAAGAGATATCTTGTATATATACTGTACAGAAATACAGATTTCAAAGTAATTTCAAATTAATATATACTTGCTTTGAAAAACGCTCACGCAATAAAAATTATAATGAAGTATTTTAAAATTTTTTTTCTCTCTTTTCTTTCTATTACAGTAAATATTTAATTACACGTGTAATCTAACGTTTGCTCAATTTTTTAGATCAACTCGTTAATTTGAGCAGAGCTTTTCAGAAATCTTGCAATGCTTGCTACTTTGTATGCAGTTCAAATAAGTACAAGGACCGATTCTCAATTATCAGCGTTCTACAAACTGAGATTTATCTTTAAAAAAAAAAAAAAAAAAAAAAAAAAGAGGGATTTTCAAGAAGAACTTTTCACTTGCAAATCTTATCATATAGATATAGGACAAGCACGAACATGGATAAGATTTATCCAATAAGAAATTTATAATTTTAAAAATATTCATACGATTCAAAAATTATTAAATCATAATGAATCAAATATTATTATTGTGTGCATACAAAAACGAAATCAAATTAATCAGAATAATTTGATTTAATAAATATTAGTTAGGTCTCGCTCGATTAGACGATTGTTTTGAATCAAATATATAATCCCGGAGTTATGATTGAAATTATTGAAGCATAAACTCCATTTGAAAACAAGTTCGACTACCATGGAAAAAGCTGGTGAGCATCGATCAAGAAACCATTTCGAAATGGAACGGTTTAATTACGTAGAACCTTATCGACATACATCGAAGCGAATATAAATCGAATTTATTATCTCCGCTTGGCGCGAGCCAAAAAAAGATTGAACGCTAGCGCGACAACGGTGTATACATTGCGTCTACGAGGCAACGAAAACTCTTTCACGCTGCTATAAGCACCTTTTATCATGATTTATCGCGGACGTAACCCGCTAATCGTTATTTTTACCGTATACCGCGATATCAAGCCGGCTGACATGCTCTTCTTCGTTAACGAGCTATAATTTTCGTTGATAGATAAAAACAATGCCAACTGGACGAATACCTATCGCGGTTCGGCTATTTTCCTTCGTGTAAATTGCAAACGTTATTTTACACGCTATTTTCAAATACCGATATTGGTGATCATTTGCGATGCAGATTGTTTGAAAAAATAGTTGACTATTCGTGCCATTCTTCCGTATTAATAAATAACCTCCTATTACTTTCGTTGCGAAAATATAAATCGAATAACATCGTTTCGAACGAATGATACCTGTTTCGATGAAATTATTAAATAAACCAATGATAAAACGATATTTTTATCGATATAAAAAAAAATTGTAAAAATTAATCATTATATATCCTTCGAATAAGGAAAAAAAAAAGGAAAATATTTTTATTATCCATCTTTTAGTGAATCGTTATTAAACGTGCAGATTTGGGTATAAAATTAAATTCGTTTCGACCTTTCTAAACTAATTCTGTATGCATGATTTATTATTTTATTGGCCTCCTTTGTATGAAAAGCGATCATTTGTTCGGAAATACTGCCTTATAACGGATAAATTGTAGGCAGAGGTTAAACCAGTATTACATGCGAATCGTAGAAACAATAGCAATGGAACATTGTATTCTGTTAACGGATTCGTCATACAAAATATCGTCGAATTATCTAAGCCTATTTTTCACGTTATTAAGCGTATTGTTATCGCATAAAAGAGCCCCGACGGGAATTGAAAAAGAAACTTGGACGACGGTCATTCCTTGGACGAAGTACAATGCGGAGGAAGGGACCTGAAAATAGCCTGGACATTTGTTTCCCTCGTGTTCCCCGTTTCTCGCAAGTAAATTTCCTTCTACCTGAAAAACAAAAGAAAACGAAACGAAGAAATATTACGTAGTACATCTTTATTGCTTGTAAACACTAATTATTAATATTTATCGCCCGCCTCCTTGCCCTCATCGTTTACGCATTTATTACTCATTCGCTTGTTTATTGTAATAACATTCGTCCTAACATTGTCCGCGCGGTGCATTAAAATCGTAAAGAAAAAAAAAAAAAAAGAAAAAACGAAAATAATTAACGATGCGAGTTGAAACCCGTGTCAACAACAACGGGTTATAAATTATCCGAAAGAGAAGTGGCCAAAAATAGGAAAAATAGCGACTTGACGATCACAAAATTTTTACTTGGTTATCTGTATAAATATACGTAATATAGTAAGAAATAGAAAGTATAGAACATACAAATGTTATTTCTATTTTAATTATAGAATTATTACTCTTGACCCTTAACAGCTGATCACATTATTATTGGGGCACGATAATACATAGAGATATATTCCTCGTAGGTCCGTTACGTTAATTTTGACCTCGATTCATCGTGGAATATATATATATATATATATA
>NW_006263462.1:410982-412205 GCF_000469605.1 Apis dorsata
AATAGAGGAAATGATCTTATTAAATTAAAAGTTGATAAAAATCTCTCCTTTTAAATCAAACAACGAATACATTTTTTACTTAAATAAATCCAATGGTATTTACCGTGACACGTCTCGGAAATAAAAAGAGGAGACATTGGAAGCGAAGGTATGCTTGTTATTCACTCGCCCGTTTTGTGCATTATCGAAGCACAAAGTGCATTGTTATTGTCACGGAGAAAGTAGCCGGAGACGTAAACTGCTTAAACCGGTCCCTCTTGTTCCTGAACGGGTTCACAGATCCAACCTGAGCTTCTGGACGGTGCACAACAGCTGTAAGCTGTGCGCAACGCTTAGCAGGAAATGCCGGATCTTCCCTTATCAATCTTGCCCTCCTGCACAAGCCTTTATGCGCGCATATTGTATCCACGTACACACACACACACACACACATATACGCGCATCTTTTAAAACCTTTACTTCCTCTATATTCTATTATCTCTTATTTCTTTAATTAAAAAACAATTTCGAGGCCAATTCTTCTCATCCTGTTTGGCAAACTCTGCCAGATATTATTTCCTCCCCTAATTAAATGTGAGAAATCGTTGGTATTAAGCGAGCAAGTAAGTGAATTATCAGCCTCTGTTCGCTCGCATTACTAGATACCTTGTTATCTGCTCCCGCGAGTAAGATGATTTGAAATGTAAACGCCACGGTAGGATGTTGATTCGGTGTCAAACAATTAGTGGGGAGCGAGATATGCATCGCTATTCCGGCAGACGACGAGGGCGACTAATTATGAAAAGCCGTGGGAATAAAAACCAGACCCTTTTTAATGCTCTATTACCAACGCTTTGCCCCGGGTACATCCAACCAGATTGCTCCTCGCGCCCTCTCCTCATCATATCTTTTCAATTGTTACTTTTCTCTCTCTCTCTCTCTCTCTCCTCTCCTGATAATAATATAAAATGTTTAACTCGCTCGTCCAATTTGCAATTTCACCAAACGATCGATCTCAAACCCCCTTACTTCTCTCTCTCTCTCTCTCTCTCTCGCTCGCTCGCTTCTTATTCCACGGTTAATTAACAGAAAACATCTGGCATTAAAAAAGAAATAAAAACATTAGCATCTATTAAATAGCAGAGATTTTAATCCATCCATGAGGTTACTTTGACCATAATGTTTTGAAATTATCCGTTTTTTTTTTTTTTTTTTTTTTTTTTTTTTTTTTTTTTTTTTTTTTT
>NW_006263462.1:412997-414979 GCF_000469605.1 Apis dorsata
GTAATTAGTGACATATTCAATGATACACATTATCCGACGCGCATAAATGAAAAATGATCCACTCGGCCGATGATGATACGGCTCCGTTTCTGAAACGAATATATAGACTGGTTCTTCTCGTCTATCCTGTCTTGTTTCGTTGCATTGCTCGTAGTAATTTACCATTGCTGCTGGAATGAGTTGAAAACGGGATTCGTATTTCGAGACATTCACTCGAGAATGCACTGTATTTCTTGTAAGAATTTGAAAGCAAGTGTAATAATATATTTATAAAGATAAGAAGAAAAAAAAAAAATCTAAGAAAATTTTATTTAATTTTCGCGTTGCTGTTTTTTCAACTGGATGTATTGGTTGGGATGATAAAAATTGTGGTTGCAAATTGATTAAAAACATCATCTATATAGTACTTTTTATATTAGGTATTATATATATTTATTATATATTATTGTATTATTATTATATATTAGGTATTTATAAACTCGAAAAAGAAGATACGTAAGAAAGAATTAAATCGTGTTGGTATTTGAGAGATATAATATCGAAGCTCTATTCGAATGATATAATCTCATACGATCAATTAATTATTTTGAGCAGCGTATAATAAGCGGTGGCGCCTCGAAAGGTCGCCTGTTGTAACGCGCGCAACACAATCGGGTCGCACGATTGGTGTACGAGCGAGAAACAAAACGAGCACGATGCGAGTTCGTTTGTAAGTACGTGTGCGCGTCTGCTGCATCATTTAGTTGTAAATTCACCTAGACCGTTATATGGGGTAGCGCAAGCCGTCGTTCGTCTCGTTCACAAGAGACGGGAACGCGATGGGTTGAATGGAATCTGAAAATACACGACGCTTTTAAAAGGAGGACGTTTATTTATAATTGATTCGGCTAAAAACGTGCCGTTTACCGTATAGACTTGGTCAACGCAGTCACGATTAATCTTTTTTTCTCTCTCTCTCTCTCTCTCGTGCTCTTTCACACGTATATATATACGCTCTTCGCTCTCTATCTATCTCTCTTTCTATGAATAGTGATGCAGATCAAATTTGTCGTTACACGTCACGTTGTACGGCGGACATTAATTACGTTAGGGTAAACTCGTCGTGTTCAGAATCAACCGAGCGTATCCCACCATATGTATTACGATATTGGAGCGGACTGATTAGCGGGCCGGCTCTATATGTATTGGCTCTTCCACACCCTTCTATATCGGTCTACTCTCACCCTTCGTCCATTGGTTGGAATCGTTGAAATCGTTGCCGCTCGATAATTAACGGCCACTTATGGATTTAGAGTGAGGTCAGTGTCACGTTGAGCTCGCTACGAGCTCGTTACGTAAGAACAGTCTTTTCACACGAGGGCACAATTGTACACACAGTGCGCGTATACGTGTGTGCACACGCGTGTATATACACGCGCCTTTATGCGCCGAGCGTGTTCGGTTACAATGGAACAAGTTCATCGGTCGCCGTTGATTTCGTGATGATCTCATTATTTACAGTGATGAGCGGATGAAATTTATGCAAGCAAATTAATTTCTTTTTCTTTTCTTTTTTTTTTTTTTTCTTTCGCAACTTTTTGTTCGAGAAAAAAAAATATAAGGAATTAACTGTGTAATTGGAAATAATGAATTAATATGTTTACACGTGTACGATAATAATGACTGAGCAATATGTTGATTATCCCGATATATAATCGACGATTCTCGTATTTGAGATAGGAAAACGATATGTATCTATCGTGTTACTGTGTCTGGATTGAGGATGCTCTTTCCATCTACGTATTATACAACCTGCAACATACATGCATATATTATAATACGTGTATACGAGCTATTGTACTTGACCTTATTTTCGAGTTGCAACCAATTTTTGTGCTCTAATAATCCTTTGGACGGATTATTAATGTTAATGTAATTTGCTTAATTGTAAGAATCGTTTATCAATAAATAATCTTTCTTTTTTTTTTTTTTTTTTTTTTTTT
>NW_006263462.1:415193-416235 GCF_000469605.1 Apis dorsata
GCGTTGATTTATAATAAATCATTCGCGTCATACATCGTTGCACACGTTGATGTTATTCCTTGAAAAAATAATTTTGAATTAAAAACAGATTTAAATGGAATGATATTTTATTTGCCCATTGATAAAAAAGTAATTAAATAAATTTGAAAATTACTTACTTATATAACTTAATCGTTACCTTGTATCCAAAAGACTTTTTATTATTTATCAGATTATTATTTGATAAGCTCTTATAATTCTTTAATAACGAGCTTCCCAATTAAGAATTTTTTCAATTATTCAAAATAAAATAAATTAATCTTACAAAACACACATGCATATTAAATCAAATCAATATTCCATTCCTAAATGATTAATGTAGTAAGCGTGTAAAAAGTCACGTGATCATAGATAAATCGGGAAAGGAAAGAAAAACGCAACGCAAAAGAGAAGGAGAGAAAATTTGTAATAGTTGAATGAGCTGAATTCATTGCATCGGGGATATAATTTTGACTCGGATAGATATGGTTGGCATTCGACAGATTACCAAGGAGTTCTCTTAACCGTAGCGAGAGTGAGATCAGCAACGCCACGATACTCGATAAATCAGCTTGGCTGCCGGTGCCAACAGAGAATGCCTGAATTCTGGCCACGTGATCCGTCAACAGCGAAGTTGAACCGCTAATGTCGAGCTACCTCTCTTCTCGAATATATATTCTACTACTGGTGAAAATCGACGGGCGAGTTTTGACGATGCGATTTGGCCGCGACAGACAGATATCAACCAAGCGAAACTGACTCGCGACCTATTTTTTTTTTCTTCTTCTTTTTCTATCTCCATAGTCATTTCTCTCCTTTTCTCTCTCTTGCTTTTTTTGTCGCCTCATGCTCGCACAAGTTTTTTTCTCGCGCACATGACCGCACAACGAAACCTTCGTTACCTTGACACTGTGCGAAAACAATTATACGTATTTCATACGTATACACGTGACGCTGGTAACGATAAGTTTTATCCGACGTTCCTTCTTTTTTTTTTTTTTTTTTTTTTTATTTTTTTTTTTTT
>NW_006263462.1:416304-421441 GCF_000469605.1 Apis dorsata
CATTAACTCGTTTAATTTACGAAGCTCGCTCGTTTTAATCGAACGATAATGGTTATGGCGTATCGAGAAGGATAAACAAGAATCTTTGATCGAATTATGAAAATCGGTACGGGGTATAAATTGATTTTAATTCACGGTGGCAAAAAAAATGGCGTAAAAGTATATATAACAGAATTTCATTGGATCGTGGATGCGCTTCAGACTATTTCACGTCGCTCGATTTACAAGTAATTAATGAAACACTCGAAGGCAATATGTAATTCGTTCGATTAGCGACGAATATAATTTCTATCGCATACTGAATTACAGGATATACCACGATCCGTTATCAGCCGTCACGTAACGAGGCGGAATATTTTAATAATAAACAGGAAAATACTCGACTACGTATTTGCGTGTATTTTGCGTGCCTATATCGCTTTTTGGTAGATTTCAACATCAATACGAGACACGGCAAAACGGTAATGCTCTTAATTAAATAAAACATTATCCGGCATAGCGTGAAGATTTGCATTTACATTTTTATCTCGTTCGATTAGCTTGGTTCGTTTTCAGATACACGCTAGATAAATTAATTTCGGAATTCGCTTAAATTGCTCGTTAACCCGTGTACTGTTCATCCAATTGTAATTTGCAACACAAAATATCATATCACAGAACATATTTAATATTTAATTATTTAATGTTAATTTTTATATTTACGTTGGTTATCTTTTCCGCCAGTAAAATAAAATATTTTTTTTTGGAACGACGAAGAAAGCAATAAGATGTTGTAAGGAGTTGTATCGTTGTATGCTCGTGAATCGATACGGAAACGACAAAAGGGATGTGTATCGATGATGGTCGAAACACGGTCGTGCACCTGCACGGCGAATTGACCCAGTTCTTCTCGTTTATAATTTGAACACAGAGGAAGGCGAACGCTTTACTTTCAGATCCCTTGCTGTGTCTCGGATTAATCGGTTTTGTTGATCACGTTGGAATTGAATTAAAAACCTCAACGTGAAACGTAATCAATATCTGCAATTTCATACTTCGAGAAAAGGAAAGAAAAATATATGATTGAGTGGACGCGATTACACAGTTGCTTGACGTATAACTTGTTTGTCTTATATCTTGGTAATAAGTTTATTGGATGAAATTTTAAGAAAGGAACAAAAGGGAAAATTATGAAAAAACGGTTAAGCAAGAATCGAAATGTAAAAAGTACGAATGGAAAACACTTCATAAAAAGAGTTTTCAAATATTAATGATATTGAGAAAAGGAAATTAAGATAATTTTTTAAAAACAGTAATAACTTCTCATTAATTTAAAAAAAGTAATATCGATTATTTTCCTATTTTTTTTTTTATCTCGTTTCTTTTTTCAAGTTAAACTACAATTATTTTTATGCGGAAACGATAGTATTATCTACAATAAACGTTGCAAACAGTGGCGGAATAATGGCGGCACTTATTCCCAAATCATCTGAATTATACGTATACCTTGAAAACAGCGCGTAGAATGTGTCCATCAAATGGAAAAGACGGAGCTCTGAAAATTGGCGAGAAATATTTACATCTGAAAATAATCTTACTTGAATGATCGAATGATGATCGTCTTAACCGTTGCATTTACATCTTTGTAAAAAGTTGTATTGCCTGATTCCTTTCCTCTCCTTTTTTTTTCTATTTAGATTATCATTTTTCTGTATTATTTTATTTTTATAAAAATACTTTATCGATTAATATGGATCAATTAAATACCGGTTAAACATTTGCAATTTTTTTTACACATTTAATATTTGCCTTATTCTTACATATAAAAAATGTATCATTTATAATAAGTTTATCTTGTAAGAATTAATCATACTCGTTTGTTAATCGACATTCTATATTTATTCATTATTATTAATTTTTTAATACATCGTACATCTATCCAAAAAGTTTAAAACAATTGTAGAAAAAATTTAAATCATATATATAAACATCTGAAAAGAAATTTTTTTTGACAAGTTTGTTTATATCTTATTTAATAATATTAAAAAATGAATTCATCTATTTTTATAATTTTTCTTTATAATATGATGAAATAATCATTTCTATAATAGTATTAGTTTTTAAGAAATTATTATCCATTTTTGTTTTCAATTATTTAATGCTGGTGACATTAAAAAATTTATATGAAAACAAGACTTGAAGATGGTAACAGAAAATATAAACAATGCTGCCATGATACATGTTTACTTTCGGATAATTTTTGGACAACAGCCAGCATCGTTTCACGCTCAGCACGTCAATTTGGTACTGGCAAGCAGCCGAAATTTTCGTCAAACAGATGTCCGAATGACTGTTATTATCCGCTTGTTACAAACGAGAGCGGAGAATACTTAATCTCAGCGTTAGTAATGCCCGCCAAAAGAGAAACATTGTTGTCATATGTAAAAGCCAACTCTTGATGTGTTAGATTGATTTGAAATTGTATTTCCCGCGCAAATATTTTATTGAAATTTAATATTTTATATTTTTTCAGTAAATAAATTATTTCATATAATTCTGAATCTTCCTTTTGTAAAGAAAAATCAATTTCTAAATCATATGATTTTTTTTGTATTGATTAAAATAAATAATGACATTCTATTAATAATATAAAATTTATATCATTTAAATTGATTTTGAATATACATTATGTCAAACTATTAAAATATTTTGAACTTTTATATGTTTTTTTATACATATTTTGAATATCTTGAATAGCTTGAATATGTTTTTATGTTTTTCTATTTGTCATTTGATAAATCAAAATGATATAATACAGAAGACAATCATTTAAAATCCACTAATTCAAATCGCATGTGCATATGAACTCGCACATTAACATTGCGATTGAATATATGCGAACTGTAGTAGCTGAATTAGAGTTTGATCGTGTCAACACTGAACGAATAGATGTGGCAACGTTGTGCGAACGAGTTTAGTAGCCGGCTAGCCAAAGCATGGAGTAGCCGACCGGTGGAACGTCCGCATGTCCGGGAACGACCTTCTTTTACTCGTCCTGTGTCGGGGAATTCTGTCTCTTAGATTACAAATAATTCTTTATTTTTTTTAAACTAAAAATTTGTTAGATATAAATTTAAATCCAATATACATTTCTCTATTGTAAAAACAAAATATCAAAAAATAAAAAGTTTTAAATATTTTTTATATAAAATTTTTAAAAATTTTATCAAAAAATTTTTTCTGGCTATATAATTATATTAAATCATTTAATTAAAATTATTACAAAATAAATAATAATATATTGAATATTTGCAGAATTTTTAGATAAGCATGTAAAACAATAAAGAGTTTAACATTTGATAATAACAAACATTTTTTTCTCAAGTAATGATACATTAAAAAATAAAAACATTTACATACCTATTATTTTTTAAATATATTCATAAGGCAAAAATTTATTAATTCACTTCAGCTGCAAGAAGCATGTAATCTAACCGCGGTACATGTCCTAGGGGGTTTCACTTCGCAGTTGGCACACGTGCGCAGGTAGAGTATGGCTTTTGCTAGGTGGTAGTTTTTTACACAGCGAGTTCTAGTGGCTTTTTCCCATCGTTTCTTTGGTAGCCAACTGTACCAGAGAGAGGAAGAAAGAGAATGAGAAAGAAAGCAAAATAGAGTAAGCGTATACACGGTTATTGAAAAAGGAAAGTAATACTTTAAGTTGAGAAAGAGAAGTCAGGGTTCAAGCTTCGTTCCTTCCAGCTGGCCTAGCACGGCAAAGGAGGCCTTGTCGCGCGGCTGCTCGTTCGGTCAATGTCTTCTCTTTCTTCCTCACTCTTCCTCTCTACCTTCCTCGTCGTTCCCCTCTCTTCTCTTTTCATCCCCCACTTTCTACTCGATTTCTCCCCCTCTCTTTTGCTCCCTTCACCAGTACCTCGCTCACTGCCTCTTTCATTCTCCCCACTATTCGTGTGCTGCATCGCGCACACGAGACATGGTGCTGCTTGTGAATCCTACTGTCATCTTTGCAAACGCCCGTCTGTCTTAAAGAGCTTAAATTCGGATAAAGTTGATCTAACACGAACGTATATCTGATAGATATTCTCTATTTCAAGAATAACGGAATCTGCGTTTATTACGATAACGGTATTTAGGTGCACATAGGGGAAACTGAGAGAAAAAAACCAGGAGGAGGGGGCAGAGCGCCACCCGTTCAGAAATGTGCACTGACATCGCGGTTTAAAGGCACCGACGGAAAGGCGTTCTCATACGGCTTTTTCTACTGTGCGCGTAGAAGTTTCTATCTTATGCTTCTTACACGAGCTTGATGATTCGCTGATATTTCTAGTGATAAAAAAATAAATTATCTAACTTATTTATATGCAAGTGTAAACCTGTGGCAAAAATCGTGACGTGTTTACCATACGTGTTGAATATAATTATTTGCTAGTTGATCAAACTTTATACGTGTTGAATATAAACGGATATTTCAACGGAATATACTAATATTCCAAGTTTATTAAGTACAATGAATGGTCACCAGGAATGAAATTTGATTATTTTAATTTCCGCCTGTGCAGTTAGCGATTGCACAAAGCTATCGTAAGAATTATATTACATTTATCACGATACCTGCTTGCAACAGCATCCTCAATTTCATGTAAATAAGGCCTGTTCTCTTAGAATGAACTCTTGCATTCTTAAAAATATATTTTTTAATCATTAAACTTATATTAAACTCCATATTATATTTCAATGTTTTCTATTTCTAAAAATAAATATTAAATTTTTGTCGAAAATAAAAAAACTTAAAATTAAAAAATAAATTTTTTTAACAAATATAATAAATAAAATTTTTTTTATTTCTTATGTATTTCATCAAACAAAAATGTAATTTAAAATTTTTTATAATTTCAGAGTGCAATAAAGCTAGCTGGCAAAAATAATGTCAAAAAATTACATACATTACTATCAATAGTGGAAGAGAAACCAAAGGTGGATATAGGACAAAATAATAGACACAACGAGCATCACATCAAAAATCATTTCAAGCATAACCATTATACACACAATTCCATACTGACACCTTCTACGATAAACCAGGTAATTCTTTTAAAAATCATGTGTAATTAATATTTTTAATAAAAAAAAAAAAAAA
>NW_006263462.1:421894-424140 GCF_000469605.1 Apis dorsata
AGGTACAAGTGACGATAGTGGTAGAGCATCTGAACAATTGCATGGCCCTGGTATACCTAGGGATTGCCAGGACGCAGACAGTTCCAGGGACCACCTCAGCGATGTAAGTATTATTTTGTATTATTGTGTACATAAGTTGAATATACAATTATACAATCAAAGTTCATAATAATTTTATATAAGATTTTGCGATGTTTATTTTTTGTAATTGAATAAAATTATTATTTGATGAATCAATTCTCATCCTTGTGTAATTTTCATTGATTTTATAGGCTAGCAGTCATTGCAGTTCGGGTAAAGGTTATATCGTAAGTATTAAAAACAAAATTTAAATTTCATTTCTAACTTGCTCGAAACTATCATAAAACTACTTTATTTTTTATTCTCTTATTATAGTGTGATAGTGAAGGAGAAGACGATAAGGTAAGTAATAATATCACAAAAAATATATAGTAAAAAGTAGAAAATCATTTAATAAAAATCATTATTTTAGGGCTCGGATGCTGAATCGATACTCTTTGAATCTTCTACCCCACCACCCCTTGCACGTAAATGTATGTAATATTTAAGCCAATATTTTTTTTGTTAATTGTATTTTTTTTTTGTTGTTTTTTTAAGTATTCATGTGAAATCAACTCTTATCTTATATTGTAGACGAATTGCCATCATCTTCACCACACGTTTTGCCTCCAGCAAACGGAGCAGGAGGTTCACCTCCAGACACGGGTGGACAAATTTCAAATCCAGCAACGGATGCTCCGGCACCTATACCACCTCCTGTGCCTGCGTCTGCACCAGTTCCAACAGCGCCAAGTCCTCCCAGTCCTACTCTACCCCCTCACATATCCCAACCACCTGTAAGTAAATATTTGCTATTTACTATTTCTATGAATTTTACTATGAATAATAAACATCCGATTAAATATTTTCAGATGACTAGTCCATTGGCAGCAAATCCACGTGCAATAGCTCCGCAACAGCGGCCAGCTTCCCCTGCTCTGCCACCTCCTTCTTTGTCCCAACCTCATACTACAATACCTGCACTACATCCACCCAATGTACCCCTTGTTTCGTCAAGTCATACAACTAGTCCTGCAGTAGCCAGCTTAGGCGTTACCCCAGCGGCACCATCAAACGGAGCTACAACTACTAGCTATCCACCGTCGATACCCATGGCTGCTTATCCTCAAACCCAACCATCTTATCCACCTCTTTATACACCATATACTGCTTTAAATCACAGTCCATACCTTCCACCTGCAGTTCCATCTCCCTCCCATTCTGCTTCTTCACGAGCAGAAGTGGTAAGTTGTATATGCTACTACATAATATGGAGTTGAAAAATTTATTTGCATTTTATACATAAATATTATTATGTATAAAAACATTTTGGTAATAGTTAAATTACATGCTAACTTTAATAATCTTCATTTTTAGAGAGGAAGTAGAGCTTCCCCATGTACTAATATAAGTAAACAACAACCTATAGGGAATAATACCACAAATCATAATACTCCTCTGAGCGCTGCCACTACGACATGTGTATCTACAATAACTAATACAGTTACTACAGCAAATACCATTGCTCACAGAGATATGGTAGCTTGTAGTTTAACTGGAAGAAACAATAATTCGCCTCGTGGGCATAGTCCGAGTCGAGAAAGAGATAGTTATAGGTATAATCTTGTGATCATAAATATTTTTATTGTTTGTTGTAATAAAAGTTTTATAATAATGTTACTTATTATAGCAGTAATGTCAGTAGCCTAAGTCGAGGTAGCATAACGCCTGTAAGTGTGCCAAACACATCTTCTCCAGCCAATTCTAGTCTACCTGCATATACCAAACCACAAGGATGGATCGGGTATGGATAAAATCATAATTTGTTAAACAATTTCTTCATATTTTATTTACATATTTTCATATATAATTTACAGTAGCAGCACAACTTCACAATTGTCTCCAGCAACAGCAACGTCAGTTCCAAGGCCAACTCCTCCACCAGTACCACTTGGCATGCACACGTTTCCGCCGCCAATGTTTGCAGCACCCTTACCACCTCCTGTGTCTAGTTCCAGTCCACATACGTCACTGCCTTCATTACCACCGCCAACGACTAATCCTAATCCATTCTCTGCCGAGTCACTTTTTCAAACAAGTAAGTTTATAAACTATTTTTCAATTTTGTTTGGGATTCGAGTAACAAAGAGAGAGAGAGAAAGAGAGAGAGAGAGAGAGAGAGAGAG
>NW_006263462.1:424378-427402 GCF_000469605.1 Apis dorsata
ACACTAACCGAAACAAGGGGTGACTCATGTCGCAGGTCAGGCAGACCTGTTAAGGCGAGAGCTTGACAATAGATTCTTGGCATCCCAAGACAGAAACGTTGGAGTCGGAGTTGGCAATTTGGGTCCGCCCCCATATCTTAGGACAGAGATGCACCATCACCAACATCAGCACACTCATGTACATCAACATACTACACCTTTGCTTCCACCAACGGCCGCAACTACTTTATTTCCGCCTCCTATAGTACGTAATATATTTTATAATTTTTTTTTTTCCAATATAACATTTATTATTATCACACTTATGAATAATTATATTCTTAGTTCAAGGACATCCCGAAATTAGGAGGTGTTGAATCTCCATTTTTTCGTGGAAATCTAAATCTTTCTAGTTATTCTGGCTTTAATACTGGTCTCTTACATCCCGGAATTGGTCCACCTTCAACTCCTTTTGTACCTCCCAATCATTTAACGTCATTTGCACCAAAGGTAATTTTTATAAATTATAAATAAATATAAATTAAAATATTTTTATAAATATTCTAATATATTAAATATATAATTATATAATTTGTGTATTTAATGCAGAAAAGTGGAAAATGGAATGCAATGCATGTTCGCATTGCTTGGGAAATTTATCATCATCAACAAAAACAACAAGCGGAAGCAAAAGCAGGAAGTGTCGTTAATACTAAAACAGAACTCCTACGACCACCAGGTCATCTTTATGCAGCAGGTCCAGGAACTGGTCTCGGAATAGGAGCATCTCCTATGGCACCACCATTTCCTACTAATATACCACCGGCACATCCTGCACCACCTCCACCTCATCCAGTTGGTTTTCTATCTACACCAGCATCACATTTAGGTAATTTACCAATAAATCGTACATGTGAAATTATTAACTATTAGAAATATAATGATTATATTAATATTATATTGATTACATTAATATGTTAAAAATGATTTCAGGAACAGGAATGTCACCATTTGGAAGATATCCATCAACATTTGGTGCACCTAATCCGAATTTTCCTGGTCTTTCTAGTTTTCCTCCATCGAGAGAAATGCCACCATTAGGTGGATTGGGTTCTGTTCATGATCCATGGAGAGGGTATGTTTTTAAATATTTTTTTGTACAAAAAATGTATAAATTATTTGTTTTTTCTTCTTTTCTCTTTAGGTTACAAAGAGCCTCTGCTGGCTTTCCACCAACTACAGCAGTATCATGGAGTCTAAAACCAGAACCACCTGCAATTGATAGACGAGCTGAACTTGAAGAACGAGAACGCGAGCGAGAACGCGAACGTGAGCGTGAGCGAGAACGTGAACGTGAACGCGAACGTGAACGAGAACGAGAACGCATAAGACGTGAGAAAGAAAGAGAAAGGGAAGAACAACGCGAAAGAGAGAGACGGGAACGTGAAAAAGAAGAAAAGAGAAAACAGCAGGAAGCTGCTGAACGAGAAAGGGAAAGAAGAGATAAGGAACGTAGAGAAATGGAAAGACGCGAAATGGAACGTGAAAGGTTACTTCATCAAAATCGACAACATGTAGTCGTTGGTCGGGAACGGTCACCTCTAAGAAATGGGTCAGCACCTATAGATGCTGGCGAAGTACGCGTTAAAGAGGAACCACGAAGTAAAGATGATGAAGTAGTAATGCTTCCAAGGCCACCAGGTCCTGGCCCTGGAGCAGCATCTGCAGCAACAGGACCTGGTCCGAGTCCACTGCCTGACACAAGATATCATCATCCTCATCCTCATTCATACCTTGCAAGGCATCCGCATAGTATGCCTGCGCCGCATTCCATGCCACGAAGTATGCTCCCTGCCTTGAGTGCACATCCAATGCAACATTTTCCACCTCCATCCGCACCGACTGGTCAACCAGGAGGTCCTTGGCCTGGGGATCCTTTTAGGGATTATCGTTATGATCCTTTACAACAATTACGTTATAATCCATTAATGGCTGCTGCTGCATTTCGAGCAGAGGAAGAAGAAAGAGCTAAACTTTATGCTGGATATCCACCGCCACCTGTAAATTCTTTAAGAAGTAAGGATCCAAGTCCTGGTCCATTGAGTAATTTGCATATGCATCATAGAGCAGGACCTGGACCAGGGGTACCAACACGACAATTAGAGCCTGCTTTAATGCATGCAGATATACATAAAAAGGAGGATGCATCCCAATCTCGATGATATATCCTCCCTACGTCCTCGGCTTCTGCAAGTGAACGCACTAAAGGGTCAGCATTCTGAGCATTTGCGTAAAGTATCCAGGCCCCGGTGCTAATATTTTGCTAATGGAGAAGAGGCGTTATTTAAAAAAAATTGTACATAGATTATTAATATTTATAGTTATCGAAAAAGTGCGAAAAAACGAAAAACGTAAGACACTTAAAAATAACAAATACACGCTCTAGTAATAAGATCGTTAAAAAATGCCTTGTTTCGTGATCATAAGATTCCGTCTGATTACATGACGGAAGTTAAAGGACGAATCATCGATATAAATAAATCAAGGCATTTGTTTAAATAACGTGGTCACAAAAAAAAAAGAAAACAAATAATAATGACGTTATGTGATTCTCTAAAAGTTTCGGGGATCTAACTGTTTATAGCGATATAAACTAATCATTACGATAATTATGCGTACAGTTTAAAAAAAAGTATCGTGTGTAATATTATAGATATTGTAGAATGCGAGACGACGCTACATAAAAAAAGAAATCCAAGTTAAGAGCAAACTTAAACGGATCTCTACCATTACTCAAAAATTATTTAATTATTTATTTATTGCGACGTATAAACGAATCTCTATTACTGACGTACGAATATGACCGTAAAATAAGTTGCCCTAATTTAATCGATATAATATGAGAAAAACTAACTTTTCCTTTTCTTTATAGAGATTAATTTGTAGGAATATTAGTAAAATGACATACCGAGAGGGCAAAAGAACAGATATCTTTGGCTTTTGGCAGCACAAGCTTGCTTTTTTCTTTTTTTTTTTTTTTTTTTT
>NW_006263462.1:427633-441559 GCF_000469605.1 Apis dorsata
GTGATATAAAATGTAAGATTATTTAAAAAATTGCAATTGTTTTCCATCATATTTGTAAAAAAAAATAATAGATATAAATTATAAATCAATTTTTTTTATGAATTATAAATTTATGAATTATAAAGCAGGGATTTGTTTACTACAATACATTTTTCAATAAAATAAAACAAAAAAAAAATTCTTATTTGTTGAGAAATTATGAAGAAACAAATATAAAAGCAGTTTGTCCGTGCCAAAGTGCTTAAATCAAAAATTAATATTATGTAAAGATATTGCAATTTCTGATTTTGTACCTATCGAAATTGAAAAAAAAAAAATGTTTTGTATCCTTGTTTCATCGTCCTCTCAATTTATCAGCCATATACGTCGTTATGTTAGAGAGAACTAATTTGAGATCTCTCTTGAAAAGAAAAGAAAAAAAAGTAAAATATTCGTGCCATGGACCAGGCTAAATTCGAAAATCCTGGTGCCTTCAAAAATATACTTACTTCTGTCAAGTAATCAGGCTCTTTAAATTGTTTCGTTTATACTGTAAAGTCATCTTAAAAAATGTATATTATTATATAATTAACGACCATATGCAATTTAAAAATTGTAGATATTTTTCATCGATACAAGATTGCAATGTGATGCAATGATTCTGTTCTTGTAGATATCGCGAAGTATAAAAGAGGATTTTGTGTGAATAGGTTTTTTCTAAAATTGATTCTTTGTAAAAGGGTCTAATAATCATAGTTTCTATCAAATCTGTCGTTTCTAGTACTTCTACCAAGCCTGAAACATTTTACAATTCATAAAGACCTCAGAAAAAAAATGTCAATCATTTATAAATAGACACTGCCACTATATTTCATGACAAATTTTTAATTATTTGTATTTCTCTAAATAATTATGCTTACATTACGTACTTATTGGTAAATAATATTTCTTCTGAAGTCTTCATGCCTTATATTTAATACGATCATGTGACAATGTTTAAGAATACATATTTTTCATCCGGGGTCATCAGCCTTCAGGTACCAATTAATAGCAATATACTTATCACGTGTGAAATTGATATATTTCAAAAGCAGAACTTGCAGATCACGAACGGTGTTTTAATCATCGACAAAAACGTGAATTGTCATAAACACCGTTGTGAACAAGTGTATTAAATTTTTGAGTGCATACACTTCCCTGTCAATATGATCGAATGAATCGGTAAAAATTGCTTAATATATTAAGACGACCAACCAGGATGAACTGAGTTTGGTCAAATTCAGTTCTTATTTTATATGTACAAAAAAAGTTGCTATCGAGAACTGCTTGAGCTTGATCTCGTGTAGCGACGATGCCGATGTCGTGGATTATTTGGGGGACTTCGCGATCGAGTTCTTGGTCTACGTCTTGGTGGCCGTGGGCTTCTACGACGATTAATTGGTGGCGAACGTCTACGATAACGAGGAGGAGTATTTCTACCACCACCACCCCATCGTGGGGGTGCTCTTCTTCCCATTAAAGGTGACATTCTCCGCATCGGTAATGGTCGTGGTTTTGGTAATAATACTGGGGCAGCAGTAATTTCTTGGCCATCTATCTGTCCTGTAAATATCGTAAAATAATTGTTAAATGACGTCGATATCTGTTAAGACAATAAGTGAAAAGAGTTTCGAAATTTTATATTTACCACCATCCATATGTTTCATTGCATTTTCAGCTTCATCTGCTGTTTCAAATTCCACATAGGCAAACCCTCGTCCTTGATTTGGATGAAGCTTATCCATTGCAAAATCGACCATTTTTATCTGACCATATGTAGAAAAAATTTCCATAATGTGTTCCTTAGTAACATTACGGGTTAGATGTCCAATATGTATTTTTGTTGGTCTAGGAATTGGTGATCTTTCCCTACGTTTTCTACGTGGTGAAGGTGATCTATATGAAAAATCAAATGAAATAAAAAAAAATTACAAATGGAACTATTGTTCATATCATTTGATTAATATTTTTACCTAGAGCGTCCTTTGGGTTTTGGTTTATCAATTACAGAATTACTACTCTTCTTTTTATCTTTTTCTCTATCTCTATCTCTGTCCCTGTCTCTATCTCTTTCTCTTTCTCTTTCTTTTTCTCTTTCTTTTTCTTTATTATCATGTCTACGTGAAGCATCAACACTTTTGCTTCTACTTCGTTTTCTCCCTCTGTCTCTAGAGCTTCCAGAAGAACTTGCTGAACTAGTAGAAGTAGTACTAGATGTAGAGCTTGATCTGGAACTACTTCCACTACTTGTAGATGATGATCCTGAGCTACTATCTGAGGAACTGTAATATATGAATAATAGAAACAAAATGTAGATATAATTTTTCCTTTAATTTTTAGTATTACGAACTAAAGCTATTTATTTTCTTACCTACTGCCACTACTAGATGTAGAGCCAGCCCGCTTTTTTCTATCTCTTTCTCTACCTCTTTCCCTCTTATTTTCTTTATCAGTGACTTCGGTGTCGCTTTTACCCGTACTATCTTTACGACTGCGTGCCCTATGTTCACATGAAAACACCCGGTAATAACGAGGTTACAATTCAATGAGAAAAACAAGACCAAAACAATTAAAAAATAATACACATTACTTACATCATAGTATGGTATAAATCTTCAGGTTATAGGCGTGGTTTCGTTCCTATAAACGACAGAAAACTTTGTTGAACGCCGTGCAAACGCCAATAATGGCGGACGGTGCCGCTAAAAGATCGTCGCCTTTTCACAGAACGCGTTCTCACTATTAATTACGTATTAAACGATATTGCGTGCAAACAATATATGACACCAACAATTAAGAACTTTATTTTATCAACGAATCATAATGGAATAATATACAAAGTTTATGAACTATACACAAAATTACCAATAAAATAACGCGGCGCTGGTGTCGTTATTCCCGCCGGGTTACGACCATATCACCTGAAAATCCTACATAAACCTATGAAAATCTGACCATACCATAAAACGTCCATTTTAGAAGATATTAAAGTAATCGCAAGATAAACTACTCGACTATTTTTTGTTTTAATATTATTTTTTCCTTATAATTATATTGTATCATAATAAACATAACGACTAATCTAAAAATTATTAGTATTACTTAAAATTATTAAATTATTTTAAGACCATAAAATAATTATAAAGTTTTTCTTATAGGCTTAAAAAATGATTTTTAATTTATATTTTACTTGTATACTGATATATATTTGTATACTTAAACTAAAAATATGCATGCAAACTATACATTTCATAATCAATAAATTTTACTTACTTCAAAAACATGACTTTTTGGAACTAAAAAAATTATTAAAGTTACCTATTTTTAACATTTTGTAACTTGCATCCACGTGTAGATTTCAATCACCATTCATAAATTTAAAAGGCTATTTATAATCTTCTTTATGAACACTTTATAATGTGCCGCGCTTTTCAAATTTGTATTTTAATAGAATTCCATATTTAATCTTTTATATTAAAAATATATCAATCTAATAAAAAATTAAAAGAAAGATTTTCTAGTTAATCAGAGTACAATTAGCTTGTATTTCATGAGTTTTATTTTTGTAGATTGCTGCAGCGATACGTAAGTACCGAAATGTATATGTATGTACATTTAAGTGATAATAACGAATTTAATATTTATGTACAAGTACACCAAATTATAAATACTAAACATTCGTCACATCTTACACATAATCCCCTAAAGCAATCCATTTTAACGTTGTACCGATTCTTCGTTTATTTTTATTTATTTTTTTTTTAAAGTGCTTTTTATATAAATACTACGTAATCAGAGTGAAATATGGAAAATCGTACGTATGTTTATTTGTTTTGGCACAGCTCATTGTAAAGAAAAATAAAAATATATATAACTCGAAAAAAAATAAGAAATAATTAATAAATCGCGTTTTATCAGTAGCGCCAACATTGGAAGAAATGTTTCTAATAATCTGTTGTATATCCACTGTTTCTGTTATCAAGAATATCAGATATTGAAAAAATGTCCTTTTAGTTTGGAAATATTCGATGTTTGATAAGCCTTTTAGCTGAACGATATGTGCTATTTGACAATAATAATTCGATTATCAATTTATCGCAAGGTAACTGGGCACGCAATATTTCACGATTACCTTACGAATATACAGCTCGCAATTATTCATTAAGCCTGCATAATTGGTAATGTTGGTCTCGCATACAAGTACATAATACAGAAATCGACATGCAATTTTTTTAAAAGCGGGATATATTACAAACTTAACAATAGCAGTAGATATACCAATAAATTTATGCAATATATATATTACAAAATTGTATTCTCCTTATTCTTGTTAACAAAATCCATTATTCATGTTTAGTATTTTTTTATTCTATTATCGAGTACTTAGATCATCCATCATTGTAAACATTTGAAACATGCCATTTGCTTTCTCATCTAAATATTTTAAATATTCTCCTGGTATACATCCATTCGTCCATCCATGCTTTTTTTTTTAACATTCACACAGTTTTCTTTCATATATTCTTTTTAACTATTTTTCTTTTTTTTTTTTATTTCATAAAAATTAATTGATCATATTAGTGGTCACATCGATAAAATCATCATTTATAACAAACAAATGAAATTATTAATCGTTAAAGTCTTATATTTGTTTTATTATTTACGTATAAATATTGTTAAATATGTATATTAAAAATTTGCTACACATTTCATTTTACACGATTATTTTACACAGAATTTGTTATTCTATCCCGATAATGACTTAAATCGATTAAGTAACGTTTTATTAATTGGACACGAACTCTTCTTGCATCAATAAAGGTAGGACATTATACTAACAAGTTCGATTTTTATCCCGTTTGTCGCTCTACTTTCATTTGTATGATTTATTGTACGAAACAAAAAACGAACACGATTGTAGGTAAAAATAGAGCTTAGAAATACGCAAAAATAATTCCTATATTTTTTGTTATTTGTCTAATCATATATTTTGATAAGTAAAGAAGAAAAACAAAAGGAACGAAAATTAATTGATATTTAATTTTTAGAATTGAGTCATATCGTCACGGTATAAAAATCTAAATTGACTTTATACTTTATACTAAAAAATATAATTGTATATATTGCTAAACGAAACAAAAGTTGATCATTAGCAATTATTGTTGCTTAGCAATTATTACTAAGTGTTTGGAATTATTACTTCGTTGACGGTTTTGTGACTTGATTTTTTTCAATTATCATCGATCCAAGCGCTTCTTCTTGTGGATAAATAAACACATTTTATCTCATATACATATTAAATCGAATACTTTTTAAACAATAATTAAACCAACAAATTTTGCTAATAACGTGACACAACAGTCTTATATTACGATAGACTCGATGTTGAACTTAATGTGTTTTCCATTGTAAATTACAATGAAAATCATAAATACCAATGCTCATTTTTTTGCCAGAAAATTTTTGTCTATCGATTATCATTTCACTGAATATATTTTAACATTGTTCATGATACGCATTGTACACTGAGGGTATCACTAATAATATGGATGAATGATGACTGCGTTTAACGTCTTTGTTCCCTTTAGGAAAATAATTGGCCTTGTTCCACATTATTTCGGTGAATGTAGAGTATGATAAATATGAATTAACATTTGGGCCGGAAAAGTTTTATAATATCCCGACCTAATATCATTTGACGTAGACTGTTTAGCTGCTTCGATACGAAGATTCAGACGGATATCTCGTAAGCGGCGTATATTCTTTCCTCTTTGGAACAGGAGACGCGCAATGACGGTAATTCTTGTACAATCTCCGTCCAACTACAGGATGGTGCGGAGACCGTAAAGGTGGGCTATACAGATATCTCATAGTTCATATCGTAAACACTAGCGCGATCAGGTGTTGGAGTTGTGGGCCGTTGTGATCTGTTATCATTAGGCGCTGATACCATCTCCATAGAATCCGTCATTTCCAAAGCTCTAACGAAAGACATTGGTCTACGTCGAGTATCGCTCGATGTTGGAGTAGTTGGCGTTGCCATTGTGGCTTTTCGCTTCACTTGTGGCGATTGATGCGGTGGGAAGACTGGTACTCCACCCCTCATTGCAGGATGATACGCCGCTCTAGGAGCATTAGCGTACAATTGTTGCGTAGGACTTGTTGGATTAGAACGGTAATAATCGTATGATGGTGGAGGTCTTTGCGAGGGCGACTGATGTGTCGTTGCATTTGTCGTTCCACTTGGAACAGGATAGCTGCCTGGAGAATTATCTTTCCACATATAGACACCACGTTGAGGTGAACCCGCTAATTCTCGAATATTGTCGACAGTATTATTAGTTCTTGAGTACGAATGATCCGTACCTTGACGAACAAGCTCACTTTCTGACAAGAAACGCCGCTGCGGACTGTAACCAGTTACGACAGCACCACTAGCAGCACCAATACCAGTATTATTTCCTTGCTGTACATCATAATAAGTTGGTGCGTCGTTTACTCCTATAAAATCTGGCCGACGAACCTGCGTCGGTGTACCTGGATTTGATCTGTAACAGAGATAAAATATTTTGACCTCTGTGCTTATAAATTTTGTGTTTGATAATTGAATACTTGACAAATGCACAATAATACAGTGAACCAAGATGAATATGCGAGTGCTGAGCATTGTAGCCATACAAATACGGCTCTGGCGAGACATAGAGGAAAGAGAGAGAACAGCGCATCATTCCTATTATAAAAATTAGCATCTATCCAAGAAAAAGTAAAACGTAGCGAATCTAGGATATACATGTGTGGACATTTACTTGCGTGTTGATTAACTGATACATCTATATTGATATTTGTACACAAGATGTTTCACCAGTTCTATCTATCTTAAATATTTCTATTACTTCAAATAAACATTGTTTATAGAGATTATATAATTGCATAAAATATAATAACAATTTTTTTCAAGATACATAAAAAATTTACAAATCAATTTTATTTTCTCTAAATAAATATCTAATTTTTTTACAAATAAATTTATGAAATAATAAATTTTGAATATAAAAGTATTATATCTATTCTATAATTATTCTTCATATTTTATATATTTCACATATATTATTTTTTTGCATAATTTTTTGAAAAATAAAAATTGATTTTTTAGATTTCTTTTATTATTTTCTAAATAAAAATTATCATTATGTTTTTCTTGTACTTATATAATTTTTATTCATATATTATTATTCATATATTATTTGAGATAATAAAATATTTAAAGTGGATAAAATTAGTGAGACACATGTACATTTAGATTGAAGTATGCGTTTTTCTTAAATATACATATATATATACATATATATTAATATAATGAGAATAATAATAATAATAATATATGTATATATAAAGAAAGATATATATGTAAGGAATATACGCAAGAAAGCATAACTTTAAACTACGATATGTCCTCGTAGGATGAAGTTCGTGTTTACCTGCAGTAGGTCGCAACATGATGGTAGAAAGCAGCTCCTTGCAGTTACCACCCCCTGCAGTGGGACACAAACTTATCTATATACCATATATCTTGTAATAATGTACATGCAGAGAAACTAATTCTCTACGATATTATTGTGATCTACAACGCGCAACATTTCTTTTTTGTCACGTTCCTTCGTCATTCAGAAGGTAAGAATACTGACAAAAAGGTGAGAGAATAAAGGAAGAAAGAATAAGAGCAAGAGTGAGGTGTTCATAGTGAAGGATAGGGATTTGAAGTAAACAGGCTTCACATCATATTGAGAGGTAGCAAACAGGACATTGAAAAAGGAGATTGTTCGATTTATATTGGTAGCGTGCTCAAGAAATGCAATGTAAACTATTACTAAATGGCGCTTCCCTCTTATTCTCTACAACGAGATAAATTTTTGTGCAATGTGAAAACGCCGCGACATAAATTAAGAAAAAAAAAAAAAAAGAAAAATATTCATCTAAAAGTTGAATACTCCAAAAATATTTTATGTATCCACGGAATAAAATAAATATTAAGTAATATTTATATTATAAAAGATTGTATTACATACGATATATATTTGCACATATTTTTCTTTCTTTCGAAATAGGTTTAATTTGGATTTATAATTGTTCTATTTGAAAACAATAGATAAGCATAGTATACCTGCGAATTGGACTGGAAATGGCAAGTGGAGTTGGTACTCCAATAGCTTTAATCCGTTGTGTTGTTGGACTAGCACCCCCCTGACCTTGGCTTCTTTGAGAAGCTGTAGCTGGTGACCCACTTGCTTCTGGCGATAATGGATCGGGCGTATGGCTTCGCGAGCCATTCATTCCCCTATAGGTATTGATAATATACCTTATGTATATTAGAAAAAAAATTAGCAAACGATATATCATTTGCTATCATTTTTTATTTTACCTTGGCCTTGGATGAGGGCTGCCTCTAGTGTGATGCATTGGATGGCGATGTTGCGATGGTGGAGGATGCCTGGGAGATTCATTATTCTCCACAGGCGGCAGGAAGAAATTGCTTTTAGAACCATGTCTTTGTACTGGCGGCGTAGGTTCACAATCCGCAGACTGTGACGCAGTAGGTTCCATGTCTGTATCTGATCCGTCTCGTCCAGGAGACAACTGGAAACAATAATCAAATTGATACTATCTTCATTATAATAAAAAATTAATGTATCTTACTAAATTATTATAGCACGCTTTTGTACAATAATAACGCACATTTCTTAGAAATATAGACGTTCAACCAGGATGGGTAAGGAACAGGGAACTGAACAGAAAATAACTGCATCTTTCCAACGTTGTAAATAAGATATTACTGAGAGGAAGAATCGTCGCTTGAAATGCTTGAACTCTAAAGAAAGAAACTCGGAATTAACGAATAAATGTTTAAAAACTTTAAAAATCGTGCAATCGTCTTTTTAAACATGTTAAGATACGCACTACATCTACAATTTGCAATGTATAACTTATTGAAGCTTCGAAGCGCGGAAAAGAATATAGCACGAACCTGAAAGATTAAGTAAAGCAGAGTGAATTATGTATCTATAATAAAACTACATACAACTCGTCAAACATCAAAAAAGCGTTAAAATCACATGCTAGAAAGGAAGAGCTATTTATACTTGTAAAATCTTCTTGTATGTAGTATGTCAGAAGTGTCAAGCAAAGTTGCACTAGCTCTTACCTTATTGTAAGCATTTGAACTGGCATTTCTAACACCATTGCTGCTATCCATGTAGGTTTTTACCTGGTTCTCACTGCCTATAGTCGATATCTCAGATGTAGAAACTCCACGCCGTTTTCCTGAATATTTTTCAGGTTTAATCAAACTGAAATGATATAAATTTATAATTATTTTTCTGTCTCTTATATTTAAATTTAAATTATGATTAACATTATTATATATTTACATATATTAATATTACCTGGGATATTGTGGTCCAAATTGCGTATAACAGCAATTGTGTAAGCAACCATGAGAAAAAGGATTGTAGCCTCCATTAAATTTACCCGTTACCTGTTCATTTGTTGTACGTCCTCGAGAAACAAGTACTACATGAAAACCAGTCAATCCAAAAATTGGAATGAATAAAAGTATAACCACTCCCATGAGTACAAGTCTATTTTTATATTTAAGGATATTTTATATTATAAGATATAAAATTATAAATATTATAACAAAAATATATATTATTCAAGATATTAAAAGCTGTATAAATTTTCACAGTATTTGCACCTTAAATGAATGATGGCCGAGCATTCAATATATTAAATCTTATGTTAAATAAATTATATTATTTTGCAATGCAATTGCAAATATCAATTCAGGAAAAAAGGATACGCAACAATAGTGTCCACTTCACCTAATTGTTGTTTACGTTCCAATACAAAATATAGACAAAGTCCAAATATACTGAGCATATGAAAACTAAGTGATAGGAGGAAGAAAAAAAAGAATCTGTAATTCCTCCTACCAATACAGTTGTTTACCCATGGGCAGTGATGATCAAATGTCTGAAAATATTAAAAAAGAATTAAATTTAAAAAAATAATCATTCAAAATAAATTTAATACATACCTCAATACAATGATTACACACACTACAATGTGAACAACGTGGAGGTCTATAGAATTTGCATGTGACACACCATTTCATGCGAACTGTAATACCATTGATTTCTACATTTTTATATAATGGAGCATGGAAATCATCTTCTCTATCCTCGTCAGGAGGTGCTTAAAAAAATAAAATTATACTTTTTTAACAACTATCACAAGTTTATTTGATGATTCTTTGATTTTATGTATGAACATACCTTTTGGAATAACACCTGGATCCATAAATGTTGCTAGTGTAAAATTTGCCAAAACAAAAAAGGTAATGACTCCTTGAAGAGCAGGTACCCATGTTCCCCATCGAAACACGTAATATTGGCATCTATAAGATTCAAAAAATATATGACGAACACATATTTTGATAAATTGGCACAATCTTGAAAATGAAAACAGGAGCGCAAACATTGCAACCACTCACGAGAAGACAGACATGTGTACGAAACTTACGGAAAACAGAAGAAGAGTGTCGTAGTGCTGAGTAGAGCTGTCCAGGCAAACGTAGCTGGTAGATACCTTGTCTTCACATCGCATTTCGGCATTCTGTACACTCCACTTCGTGGTCGACAATTAACGAATTATTAATGGGTAAGATTTCTGCTACCAGAAAACATGGCCGCGTCCATCGGCGCTACTTATTTGCAAGTTGTGCGATCCGTATTTAGCACGGATTTCCATTTCCACTATGCCTATACATTCGTGGCATCTTGATAATTGTTCTGTCTATTACTCGCGCGTCACTTCAGCAAAAACATCCGTAATGTGATTAATATTTAAGCGCTTCTGCATACACGATCCGCGAACACACTACCTTGCTGACATACATATATATTATGTACATATATTGTGCACAGATAGTGAGCCGTGCCCCCTGTAACACGAGTGTTCCACAATACGATCCACTGAGACCTTGTGGTTCGCTTTCATAATTTTCCTTTCTTATAAAATTGCACTCATAGTTTAATGATGCTTAATAATATCGTTGCATGCGATACTTCCAAAGTCTTGAAATTTTGAATTTTGTGTTTATCGACAGAAAGTATTAATAGTTTTTACAAAAAAACTTCTTTACCGACGCGATCTTTCTTTATTGAAGTGATGAAAGTGACTCTTGAATCAAGTGATTCAAATTCTTCTCAATCATTTCTTTTATTTCTTTATTTAATAAATAGAATTTGTGTTGGAAATAAGTATAATTTTATTTTGTAAAATAAATTTTAAATTATAGAATGTTTGAATATATTACATTTCTCATTTCTTTTAGAAAGAATAATATGCAATTAAAATTTGTATAATCATAAAAATCGTATAAAAAAAATCGAATAGCCGATTATATCGAAGAATCAGCTTATAATTTTCTATATAAGCTTCTATTTTCTACATAAAAAAAAAAAAGCATGAAAATATTTGTTTAAAATTTATAATAACCAATAAAAAACTGAAGTAGAAGAAACGTTGCGATGATGCTATATTAGGAAATATGGCAAGAGGCCAACCAGATGGCAAATTATAAATTAAAGAAAGGAATCTCATCAATAGAAATTATTTCAAATCAATAAGGTGTTCCATAATATATTTTCATCTAATAAATTCGATACAATCGTTTTATTAATTTGTATTAATTTGTATCATTTAATCAATGTATTATCATTAAAGAATGATATATCATATTTACATAACATATTTTTAGAAAATTGGAATATATTACTAATATTATTAATAATATTTATATCATTTATGTTATGCATTTGAGAATTAGAATAAAATTATGTCATATATAAAAGAATATTAATATATTAAACTTAGCTATAAATCAACGTTACTACGTAATAATTATTTATAACAAATGTGAAATTCAAAATAAATTTATATTTTTTCCAATCTCTATTATCTAATACGCTTAAAAATTTTTAGTAATTATATTTATGGTTATATGTTTCAATATTGCTTACATTTTCTTTAATTATTTTTGTTTTCTAAACTTCGTATTAATTAGAAAAAATTAAAAAATTAAAATTTCTCCATATAAGAATTCTTCATTATTTTCAAATAAATTTCATTATTTCATAGAAATTCTTTTAAAAATATTAATTCAAATATAAAATATAATATAAATTAATTCAATAATAATTCATATATAATACACAAAATAATCTATTTTCTTTATTATTTTTGTAATCTCTATCGCATTATTCTTTCAGAAATCCAACAACATCCAATAAAAAAAACGATAATCCTCAGATAAACTTTAAACTTTGAGACCAAAATGATCCGCAATGATGGTTCAACATATTGATACGCTATATTGAAAGTTTTATATAATAATTTCAAATAGAAACTGATCTACGCCACGAGTAAAAATGGAAGAGATGTTATTATTAGGGGAATTTATTTTTCTTAAGAGGTAATTTTGAGATGGTGGATCACCGAGGGCGGTATCCGCATGCCTCTTTAACGAGTCGGTTTCCGACTACGGCCTCTTGCCAACGATGATTTTCAGAACTTGGCACCCAAACGTAATTGCTTTTGCACGCTCGAAACGCCGTTGTCACTCCTCAGTGAGCATTGATGAGAGTAGCGCGTGGTGAATGTTATCTATAACCACGGCAACCACGACGATGATGGTTACGATGATGCTCTGGCACCGAAAATATTTCTAATGAGACAAATTTACATATAACGTATCTGTTGGCTGATTTTCATGCGTGCCCCTCCATCCATTTTAAAACGATTGAATGAAAACTAGTACAAATATTTTACATTCCACTGTCATACAAAGCGAAAATCTTGTATACGCGTGTCTATCACGGCTAATTGATCACCTGATATTATTTATAGCCACCGATTATATATTTCTTCGAGGTTAACAATTTCTCTGCATTCTGTTTCAAACTGTTTCATTCTCAATTTCAAATTGTTGTTCCACTTTTGTTGAAATAAAATGATGGAAATCTTAATTCTTCGGGATAAAATAATTATTACGTAATCGACGATAATTTGTCCGCGTAAAACGAAAAACAGATTTACTGTTTCGATTCATTTTATAATTTAATTGGATGCATGCAATTTTATTGATTGAATACTACACACGTATCACTTTGATTTCATTTCAATATTTAACGATTAGAAAGTCAGACACAAATTTTAGAAACATCTTTCTTGTAAATTAGAATTAGAAGGAAGAAGAAATAGATGCGTGGAATATTATTTTAATAGAGGTTTGGAACTAATCCTCCTTCACTATTTACATCATTACCGATGCATTACAACGATTTGTTTAAACGGAGTGGTTTAGTACCGGCAATTTTGGAATGTTTACGAGGTTAAGAAGAATAATAACCGCAGAACAGTTGTTCCCAAGCAGTTTCTATCCGTGTTCGTAGAAAATGGTTTTCGACCTATATTTTCGAGTTCGAAAAATGCGTAAAAATCGCTGATGAATCATCTTGAAAGAGTCCCAGGATTCGTTATATTTTTGCTGTACAGCAAGCCAGGTAGAAGTTAGTGTTGTAATGGTTTGCAATGCGTAGGCAGTATCTAATGTAAGAACAGCGACGTGTCTGAAAATTGCATGTCGATCCATTTCGTTATCGCGAAGGAATTATAACTATTTGCGTGAAGACAGATAGAGATATTCGCGAAGGATATATTTAAATAATCGCCGTTAGATGACGTTGGCATTGAATGACCGCGATAATGAAATCAATAACAATTTTAATCGATAATAAAATCGATAACGGGACTAAACATGAATAATAAAAAAAAAAAAAAAAAAAAAAA
>NW_006263462.1:441814-447283 GCF_000469605.1 Apis dorsata
CGAAATATTCTTATTTATCTTATTTAATAAATATTTGGAAAATTTCTCTTTCTTTACTTTTATATCACAATTATATTTAGATATATTTATGTAACTGTGATATATTATAAAAATAAATTAAAATAAATATATGTAGATACTCTTTCACACTCAATCACCTCTTTTAACCATTGTGAAAAGTTTTATGAATGAGCACGATATTTTCGAGATATTGATTTCCCCATCCACCCAAGTGCCGATCTGAACGATTCATAACGTAATCACGATTCTATTCGACGCTTTAAATATCACGTTTGAAACGGGATTATTGTTATATAGGAATGAAAATAATCCGTGATCCAGTAATAGGGTACACCACGACTACCGCATCTCAATGATATAATTTAAGAAATCAAAATGTACAGGTGCAATTCGAATTGCAATCCTCTGTGTGATTTAGCGTCGGCCTTCCGACATTACGGAGGGACCCACTTATAACATATTTCATTTTTCGTCGCGTCGCTCTATTTTTGCGCCCACCAGTTTTCTAGCTGGTTTACCAGACGCTGGTGGATGTCTTTATACCGGGACGGAAAAGCCGCGGCACTTCAGGTATCCGTCGTCCGCCGTGCGAAGTATCCGTCACCATGGTAAGACTCGCGTAAACGCTTCGTCCTCGTCGAATTCTAAGTTCGCGTCACGATCAACGTTCTCTCGATATAAGATAAATCGATGGTGATTTTATTTCATAAAAGTGGGCAATACATACGTATACGCATGAATAATATAATTGTGATATGAAAATAAATTCATTGATGATCAGAGAAATTTTTTAATAAAATATATATATATGTATGTATATATATATATACAATACAATTTGCAGGAGGAAGACGATCAAAAAATGGCTGTAATGCGAAAAGCATTTCAAATGTTCGACACGACGAAAAGCGGTTTCATCGACACGTTGAAAATTTCAACGATATTGAACACGATGGGTCAATTATTCGACGATTCCGATTTGAATGCTTTGATCTCGGAGAATGATCCGGAAGGGACTGGTAAAGTAAACTTCGACGGATTCTGCAGAATCGCTGGTCGATTCTTGGAGGAGGAAGATGCAGAGGCGATGCAAGAGGAATTGAAAGAGGCCTTCCGTTTATACGATCGCGAGGGAAATGGATATATTACAACTGCTACATTGAAGGAGATTCTTGCTGCTCTCGATGATAAACTTACCAGTGCGGATTTAGACGGTATAATTGCTGAAATTGATACCGATGGATCGGGAACAGTTGATTTTGATGGTACGTAGACGATAGATCCCTCGAGAGGATGAACAATTTCGCTTTATTTGCATAATTTTTTGTAATTCTTAGAATTCATGGAAATGATGACTGGAGAATAATCATGGATTGAAATACAATTGGCAGAGCGACGTCGAAGACAGTACAGTATTTTAAAATAATATTTTAATATTTTTGTTGATACTAGTATCCTGTGAAAAAAATTTGTTTAATAAAACGATAATATAAATTTTCTGCTTCTTGATTATTTGAAAATTCCCCGAACTTTGGAAAAATAAACGATTTGAATATGGTGAAAAAGATTAAATTTTACAATAAACGTTTGCTCTTGACAGCAAATTTATTCATTGTAATTCATTGTAATTCACATCGATAATTTTTTTTTTTTTTTAATTAACAATATCTTGTGCGCGCTAAGTCTCTCACATAAATCATTCTCATACGATTACTAACAACATTTGTGCGCTTCATCGTAGGAATATTTACTGAGTGATGTCATTGGTGGGTTGACCTTGGTGGAAGACGAGAACATCCTTTACGAAAATGTTAGGAACGCTGAGTGCACCAAGAGACAATGGTCTATCCAGTGGGAAACCGAGAGGTTTGCCGTCAAGAGAAATGGCACCGCCAATAACCTCTGAGACCGGCTTATTCTGGTAGTATTCGTTGACTATCTGGTCCTGAACGGTTTGCGGTTGAGCGTACATACTTTGCCAGCCACCAGCGTGTTGTTGTCCACTAGCGACCATACCACTTCCCGAGATTGAGCCTTGGACTTGAGAGTTTGGCCATGTTTGAGCTCCACTCTGGCCTCTTTGCATGCCATATGGAACATTCATTCCTTGAACATCCTGTCCAAATACTTGTTGTACTCCTTGCAGAACGGACGACAGGCCTTGGACACCTTGGACACCTTGGACACCTTGGACACCCTGGACACCTTGGACACCTTGGACATCCTGGACACCCTGGACACCCTGGACACCTTGAGTTGCTTGGACGCCTTGGACACCTTGTTGTACACCTTGTAATCCTTGTAGTCCAGATTGTTGTTGTTGTCCAGATTGTACAGATTGACCGAATGGAGAATTAATATGTAAACCATGATGAGATTGTTGATGTCCATAGATCATTTGAGCAGCATGTTGATGCCTCTGTTGACTCTGTTGTACCGCTGCCGTTGCTGCTTGTATTTGTTGTTGAACCTGTTGAGCTTGTTGCATTTGTTGTTGATTCCAACTGCCTTGCTGTCCTAACCAACCTGCATTAACAACTCCAACTCCTTGAATAGAATATGTCATGTCTTGTCCTTGGCCTACAGGATTCTGGATTTGTGTGTTCGGGTACTGTCCGTGGTATTTAGTGTAAAGATTAGCATAATAGTTTCTAACAGCTGTGAAGAAGAAATCATATAATGCACAATTAGCGATGACATACGTATTCATTTCATTATTATTGATAATAATTGATAATACCTTGAACTTGTTGCTGAGCATTGACCAAATTTTCAGGAAGAACTTCTATATTTTGCTGAATTCCTCCGCCTACTTGAGAAATTTGACCTTGCTGTTTCAGTTGTTGATATTGCTCAACGCTTACGACTTGGTATTGTTGATTTTGGTAAGTCAAACTTTGTTCAGGGATCACTGGTCCATATGGGACGTTAAGTGGGTTTGATGAGGAGATCACAACTAAGAACTGAAGAGGGAAACCTTGTGGCTGACCTTTGGGAAGGGATAATCTAGCAGGGAAACTGAAGATTTGATGTGGCTGTAAAAATATTATTAGATTATTACAAAATTTCCTAATATCTTTAATCTTTTTCTTTATAAAAAAAACCTCTTTATTAACCTCAGTGATATAGAATGGTTCCTGGGATCGGATAGCAGCATTGACTCCTCGTTGAATTTGAGAAGTAGATGGCCAATCGGAGCTCTGTCCAGGAGCTTGTTGAGAATTTCTAACAATGGTATTTTCACCAGCATGGACTAAATACAAAATATATTAATCATAAAAAAATTGTTTATAAATAAATTATTTATTAGAAGAAAAGACATTGAAACTTACGGTTCTGGATAAATTGATCAAGTTCAACAAAGAGATGTTGATTCTTAGAAATATTAATAGGTTGGCCTTGATGATCGTGTTTGGGTCCAAGGAAGACACGGACAACTGCGCTTGGCACGTTCTGTTCGCTATGAACTGTAATTTTATATTGATAAGGTTGATGATCCAGTCTCTTCATATGAGCTCTAACATGAGATTGAGTTTGTTCTTCTTGTTGCTGTTGAGATTGGTGACCAGTAACGGCATCGAGATCAACGTAGAAATCGGTGAAAAGAGTTACAAGTTGACTGACATCAACATTCTGAATGGTAACTCCAGGAAGAATAAGATCATTGTATTGATAGGCAGGCAAAGATTGTTGATATTGTTGATAAAGGTTCATAACTTTTTTATATAATTGATAGAAAACTGGATCGTGGACGGCAGCTTCTCCAAGTTCAAGTGATGATGGTGTGTAGTCCCAAATGTTTTGAACTTCAGGAGCATTTCCAAGAAGTTTGCGAGCAGCAGCTTGTAGACTTCCATAATACCTATTTAAAATGAAAAACGAATAATAGAAATATATTTATATAATTTTAAATTATAGTTATATATTTTTTACTGACCTTGGATTAACACTTCTACCAGTTCCTTCAATCAGATCACCAAGAATGTTCATACCCTGTGGTTGATACAGAGAAAGAAAGACACCTTGTGGAGTAATAACATTTCCAGAATCAATAGCATCTCTCAGTCTTTTTTCTAAAGTCGCAACATATTGGATAAGCTGGTTTCTTTGAGGTTGGAGTTGAAGATTCTGAGGACGGCCTGCGAATTCAAGTCCATTGAGACCGCGAAGATGAGGTTGATAGAGACTTTGTACATTTTCATATTCAATATCCTTAATAGGACCAAGTCCGTTCGAAAGACGATTAAGTTCATAGCGTGCCAAAAGTTGTTGATGAAGGTACAGATATTGAGCTCCGCGACCAATATTGGTTTGTTGATCTTGTTGTCCTGCTTGTTGTTGCAAATATTTTCCTACAATCTGTTGCTGATATTGTTGTTGAGTTAAAGGCTGTTGTTGCTGTTGTTGTTGATCCTTTACAGAAATTGATTACATTAATTTATAATGTTTTCCAAATATCAATTATATTATTTATAATGTTTTTTCAAAAAAGTATTTAATATTGATTTTTAGAATATTTACTTCTTGAATGTATCCAGCAAGATTAACTTGGGCATAGTATGCAGCAAGACCAACATCTTGAGTAAAATAAGATAGCTGTTGTTCATCATGAGATAAGAGTGCAGAATAGTTAACAGGAATAAGAATGTTTTGTTGATTGGTTTTTTCTTGAGTGTTTTGAATAGCAATATTTTGAGCTTCTTGAATAACTCGTGAATCCAAGTGATGTTGGGGTAAAATTTCATAAACTGGTGGGAAGATGACACCTTGAGTATCTTGACGAGTTAATACAGCAGCAACAAATGCCTGTTGAACGAAACAGCAAAATTATGTAATAAAATATAGTATATACAATATGAGAATAATAAAATATAAATAATTAAATAATAAAAAATATTTTTAATCTATTATAATAATATATTTTTATTTAAATAATTCTTATACCTTAAGAAATTGTCCTTCATTAACATGGATACGGGCCCATGCAGCAGTTTTGAGGAAAGTCTGGTAATCCTTAGCACCCAAAAGAATCCTATAGAGAAGAGAAACTTCTTTGCGAAGTTGGCTGATCGAATTGCTGAAAGTTGTACCTTGTGGTTGAACTAAACCTGCTTTTACAGCACCTGCATAGTACATGACAATGATTGGGTTCTTATATTGATGAGAATTACTCTCAATGTCATAACTAGCACCAAGATTTTGAAGTTCCTGATTTGGGATTGGTTGGGAAATTTTCTGTAGAAGTTGGATGACATGTTGTTGTTTGTTAAGGAGATCCTGGTCAGCTAAAATAAATAAAAGCATTTCTTTGATATCTAAAGATAATAATATTTACATCATATTATATTTTTGAAATATTAATATTAAAAAAATTTAATAAAACAAATCAAACAAATAAAACAATTCACTTATTATTACACTTATATATAATCAATATTTATTGCAATA
>NW_006263462.1:448058-457510 GCF_000469605.1 Apis dorsata
TAATATAGAATTATTTTCATAGCATTCTTATTAAATCTTTTACAACTTAAAATTATAAAAATAATAGTTTTAAATAACTCACCAGCACGTTGTTTAACGTTGGGGGCACAGACCCCTAAGGCTACCAGAGCCAGCAGGATAATGAAATACCTCATTGCGAAATTCAATGATGCGATGCGATGTTGACTGTCTGTTCAACCAGTCTTTTATACTTAAATTCTATCAAGGAAGGGGTTTATCGGCGACCTGCCGACCCACCTCCTTCAAGATTTCGCAGTCTACCCGCGATATCCATAACTAAATATTTCGAATGTGTTCGGCGCATTCGATCGAAGGTTAAATGATGATATGTATCATTGCAAATAGATTATGCATCAAGTTCTCTTATAAGGAGAATTAAATACTGGAATTTTTATCGGTTCTCTTCATTCATTATATTTATTCAATTTTCTTTGAAAAACTTTATTTTCATTTTACTAAAATATTATGAGTTATATTTATTTTAATTTTTATATTTTTCATTTATAAAATTCAACATAAAAAGTATCCAACAGAAAAAGATCAAATTAAATTATATTAATTATTTTAATTTTGTAATAATAATATTTTCTAATTTTAATTCAAGTTCGATAAATATAAAAACAATTTTAAAAAAAAAATTTACATTTACATTTACAATTTACATTAATTTATAATTGTTAATATACAAAACAAAAATAATAATGGAAAAAGGATGGAAACATAGAACAATATTAAATTTTTTTTTTAGAAGATTAAATTTTTATTAAACAATAAATTTTTATTTATAATATTATTTTCCAATTAATTAAATAACTGAATGACTTTTAGCTTACTTAGAAAAAGAACATAAAATGTTGAGGGTCATCTGTATCTTTGAACGCGGGATAATATAATAAGATAATATATATGTCTTGAACTTTTCAGGTGATTAATATATATGCTAAGGTTATCATTTTATTTATTTTTTAAATGTTCGACTATATTTTTAAATCCCTGGGGGGTATAGAAAAAAAATATACAAAATTATATTAATATGCAATTTATAGTAAACAAATAAAAAGACTATGAAAATATACTTTCTTTATTTTTCATTAACAAAAAAAAATTTGAATTAGTACACAACAAAATTTATAATACTAATATTTAATAATCATAAAATTATTATTAATTTTAATTATTTTTATTAATTATTAATTATTATTATTATTAATTATTATGTATATATTTATTAATATTTATTTTTATATGTTATCTTCTATTCATTCGTTCATATGAGAAAATTTCATTATGTGACATTTATATAATCCAAATTTTATTATATCATTTATAAAATACTATTATTTAAAATGTTTTTATAAATAATATCATTTATAAAATAATTCAGTAACAAATAATTTTTTGCTTCTACTGATAACATATAAAGCATTACAAATAAATGCATATGCAAAAAAGAAAAAAAGAAATCTTGTATAAGTGATAACAAAGTAAAAGTATATTTTCGTTTTAGATAATAGTAACGCAATCATTCACAATTTTTTTTTATTATATTTCACAATACCATTTCATTTTTTATTTTATTATATTGATGCAATAATTCTAATTAATCAATAATTTTTAAAAATTTTAAAAATTATTCAAATAAAAAATATTTTTTAATATAAAATTTTATGTATATATTTTTTAAAAGTATTGAAAATTAAATAAAATTTTATATGATTTTTATTTATTTATATTTTTATATTTTTAAAATTTTATGATGCATAATTAGAGAATAAAAAGTGAAAACAGAGAATAAAAATGTAAATTTATATTTGACATTTTATTATTTATTTAAAAATTAATCTCAAATAGCAAAAAATATTTAAGCACTATCGATTTCTACGAGTTCATGTATAACAAGTATAATATGTGATTTAAAAGTGGGCGCTATAAATCCATTAAATTCATTCCAAAAATAGAATAATTTTCTGTTCATCTTATTTCTTGTAATTATTATATCAATCGAAAACGAAACAATTATTTAAATTATTATTTATTATCCTTTCGCTTCTTTTAATTGCTTTTTTACATTTATATGCGCACGTGTACACATTTTATGTGTATACTGTCATTTGAGGTACCAAACGTAACCTTGAAAAGGCCACCCTCGAAGCATAAGTTCAATCATAGCGGGTGAAGTAATATTTTTTTTTTATCTACATAAATCTTAAGAATTATATTGTGATTTCTGATTGTAGACAATCTTTGATAAAAATGTCTTTGTAAAAGATCGAAAAATTATTGAAAGTGAAGTTTAGTTGCTGATATAGGTACAAATTATAGGTTAGAATATAATACGATACATTAGTTAAAAAACTACGAAAAATGTTTTTAAGAAATTAGGCAGTGAATGCCAGCGTTACATGTAATAATTATTTTATTAAAATCAACATGGTACAACGTTCAGTGGCGCCTAGGCGCAATGTTAGAATTCTATTAATTGGTGATCGCGGAGTCGGTAAGACCTCTTTAATATTATCTTTAGTTAGTGAAGAATATGCAGAAGATGTACCCTGTAAAGCGGAAGAAATTACTATTCCGGCTGACGTTACACCGGAACAAGTACCAACACACATTGTAGATTATTCAGGTATTTAGAAATGATATTTTCATTGTTTTTATAAACATTAAATGACAACTACATTACTTTTATTTATAACTTTTATTTATAGCTGCTGAACAAACTGAAGATCAGTTAACTGATGAAATTCAAAAAGCACATGTAATTTGTGTTGTATATTCTGTAGTTGATGAAGATACTTTGGACAGGGCAGCTACTTATTGGTTACCATTGATTAGACGTTGTTCATCAAATAATCGTTGTCCAGTTGTCCTTGTGGGAAATAAAATTGATCTTGTTGACTATTCTACAATTGAGGTTTAATAAATTAAATGATTTATATATTTATTTATTTTTTTAATTTAAACTTTTTATTTATTTTTTTTTTTTTAGGCTGTATATCCTATAATGAAAGAATTCACTGAAATTGAGAGTTGTATTGAGGTAAAAAAAATTGATTATAGTAATATAATATAATATAATTAAATAGTTCATAATAAAATATTTTAATTCATATTATATTTTTGTAGTGTTCTGCCAAAACATTACAAAATGTTTCAGAAACATTTTATTATGCACAAAAAGCTGTTTTACACCCTACCACACCACTTTATAATTATGATACTCAGGAGGTAAAAATTATAATATATATGCAATTTAAAACATAAATAATTTATTAATATATTAATATATTAATATTTAATTAATAAAAAATAATTATAATATATTAATATTTAGCTTACCGAAGAATGTAAAATAGCACTACAAAGAATTTTTAAAGTGAGTATATATAATATATTCTTTTTTATATTATATTATATTCTTAGTGAATATACTTTTAAATATGTTATATATTTATATAATAATATTTTGTATACAGATATGTGATTTAGACAATGATGGCTTGCTAAATGACATGGAACTAAATGCATTTCAACAATGGTGCTTTAATACTCCATTACAACCACAAGTATTGGAGGATGTAAAGGCTGTATTATCAAAAAATATTCAAGATGGCATTTGTTGTGGATGTGTTACTATGAAAGGTATTTTACATATTGTGTTTTTGAAAGATCAATATGAAAATACATCCTTATTTTTAGGTTTTATGTATCTTCAATGTTTATTTATACAACGAGGAAGAAATGAAACAACATGGGCTGTATTAAGAAAATTTGGTTATGACAATGAATTACAAATGTCAAAAGAATATATATATCCACCGTTAGTACACAATAAAAGATATTTTAAATATTTTTTTATTTTTATTTATTATTATATTTATTTTCTATGTAATATACAGATTAAAGATTCCAGTTGGATGTACAACTGAATTATCACATAAAGGACAAGAATTTTTAACATTATTATTTATGCAACATGATCGAGATCGAGATGGTGCGCTTTCTCCATTAGAAATGGAATCATTGTTTTCACGATGTCTAACTCCACCTTGGGGAGATGAATATAAATATATTGTACCAACTAATGAAAAGGTATTTATTTTTTTCATTATAATTTCTTTTGTTTATAACATTTTTTTTGCAATAGGGATGGATTACATTTCAAGGATATATGTGTCAATGGTCATTATTGACTCTTACAAATGTACGAAAAACATTAGAATACATGGCATATTTAGGTTATAACATGTATAATAATGAATGTCAAACAAATGCGGTTCTAGTTACTCGTGAAAAAAAGTTAGATTTAGCAAAAAAACAATCAAGTAGAAATGTTTATAGTTGTCATGTAATTGGTCCAAAAAGTAGTGGAAAAACAACATTATGTAGGACATTTATTGACCCTAAGCTCGAGGTAGATATATATATATATATGCATATATAATCGTGTTGCTCACATAACATATATATGTAAAACACATAATATAATTGCAGAAATTAACCGAAGAAGTTGTGCCGCCGAGTTCGCATATTACTGTAAATACAGTGCATGTATATGGTCAGGAAAAGACAATAATTTTACGAGATATAAATATACTTAATGTTCAAGATGCTCTAACTCCAGCACAAATTCAGTGTGATGTGGCAGCTCTTGTTTATGATGCTAGTAATCCCAAATCATTTGAATATATTGCACGGATTTATATTGTAAGTTTTATACAATTTTGTGTAAATATATTGGAATTATTCTTTATGATTTATTATATTTTTCAGAAATATTTTGCAGATAGTAAGATTCCTGTTCTTATAATAGCAAATAAAAGTGATCTTTCCGAAGTAAAACAAGATTATTTGCTACAACCAATAAGTTTTTGTAATAAATACAAATTAATGCCACCGCAACCTTATAGTATCTCCCGTACAGTACGACGTGAAATCTTCGTTAAATTAGCAACAATGGCAGCTTTCCCGTAAGTTCAATTACTTAAAATATTGATTAAGTAGATTTTATATGAAAAAGCTCCTAAAAAATTATTTTTAAAAAGCAATCATTTATTTAAATTCATTATAAAAGAAATATAAAATTGTGGCGCATTTGTTTGATATTATCAAATATTTTTTAGTATTTCTTATAAATTTTTATGAAAAATATTATATCTTTTATACTGATTTATAATTATTAAATTTATAATATTAAACACTAACAAAAAGATTTCATGTTTAGCCGCTTTCAAGGAGCATGGGTATTATTTTACAGAGACAGGTTGGTCTGAATTTTTGCAACATCGTAAGCATTGTAAGCTTGAGCAAATCGTGAATCACATTTTTTTTCATATTTTATTGCACGTATGCACAAATATATTTTTTTAAATGTGCTAGGCGATTTGCTCACATTAAAAGATATCGCATGATTAAGACTATCATAACAAAGTCTTAAATCTTTTCAGTCGTTTGAGGCGAATGGTCCACATGTTGCTTGTCAAACCCTCACCCACTCAGTGGTGGAATTCTTTTACAAGGTTTTTGTTTGTATTATAAGTTTCCGTTAATTTCACGGAGTGCTCACGACTTACAATACGAAATAATATCAAAATTATTCTTTTGCATGAGCATGAAATATGTTTAATCTTTAAATCTTAATTTAATTTTCTGTATTCTATATATATTTCAGTATTTAAATTTAGTTGCGCGTGTTTAATTGCAATAAATACAATTATCAAAGTCAACAATTTTATTATAGAATAGTATATTACGTTTATATTGTGAAATAATACATATATATGTATATGCACATACATAAATATATTGGACAAATTTTATGGAGAATTTATAAAATTTTATAAATGATTATTATAATAAATAATTCTTAATTTTTCAGACATATAAATCAATTTGGATTACTACAAGGAGATTCAATTGTCTGGTGGAAAGCTGGTCTTGGAATTGCAGTTGCTACCGTTGCAGGTTTTGTGGTGATGCGTGTCTTAAATACAGAAAAAAGATAGTCTACCATATTCCTTTTCTTGCACATTTAACTGCCTCTTTACTTCAAGTATAAAGCCGTCTTTAAGAAACGCGTTAAGTTAATAAACAATGTTCTTAAATCAGTAATTTTTTATATGTCCTTGATTATTTCATAATAAGGATCAGAACATTTTATTTATAATTTAATCTTTTGAAACATACCATTTCATATGAATGATTAATTTTTATGTTTGTATCCATTTTGACATTTCATCCACATATCATGATAAGCTTTGCATGTATCTAGATCTTCATTTCTTGAAGCACATTCGAAGAATTCTCGTATTTCAGGAATACACGGTTCTTCAGAATTATTTTTAGATTCTGCTTTAGCAGAAGATACATGATTAATGTTGCCAGCAAGTGTGCTTCCAATTGCTTGGCCCTTATATGAATCAGAGAACTATTAATTTTCAAAGAAAACAAAAAAGTATAAAAAAAATTAAATTAATACTTACTATAATAGAACCAACAGCAACTCCAGCTGCTGTACTAGCAGCAGATTGAAAAGTTGAAGATTGACTGCTATTATTTGCCCATGGTTGAGATGATGAATTTTTTGCCTTAAATCTACATAAAAATATGTAATCAAAATTTAAAACTTCAAAAAATGTAAAATATTTTCTCTTAAAATATGATCATTTATCATTATTATTATATATTTATTATTATATGAAAATTAATATTTATTTTACGTTATTTTTTGTTCATTTAGTTATTTAAAAATATAAATATAGAAATATAAGAAGATTAAAATAAATATAATGTGTAAATAGAAGTCAATTTATTTCACTTCTATACATACAAAGATATTGTCTAATACATATTAATAATAATTTTAACATAATTTTTATTCATTGTAAATTAAATCCAAATTTTTATAAGATTTATTAAATTAATTCACATGATGCTGAGCTCCTAAATTTCTTCTATCATCCAAATGCTTTTGGGAAGATGCTCGTTTAAACTACATCTGAAATTAAAGAACATAATATATATAAAATATATATAATACAAATAATATAATAATAATAATAATAATAATTTAAACTTACTATTAGCTGCTTTGCATTGACGAAGAGCTTCATTAAACCCTTCGCACAGTGTAAGATCAGATTGATTATTAGCACATTCCAAAAATTGTTTTACTTCCCAAGCACAAGCTCCACCAATAGGTGCAGAAGCTGGTGCACTTTGTGCTACAGCAGGTGCTGCAGGTGCAACAGCAGATTCACTAGATCCTCCACTGAAAAGTCCAGTTACTGCATGTCCAATAGTATGACCAACAGCAGAACCTATAGCGACACCTCCAGCAGTAGCAGCCATTTGTCCCATGAGGGATGGCTGCTGAGGTTGAGCCATCATTGGTGTTGCTGCAGGAGCATGTGCAGGAGCATGTGCAGGTTGTGCAGGAGCTGCGACTGGAGCTGATGTTCGTCTAACCCTAAAAAATAAAATTATTTTTATTACACAATTACAAAATTATATATAATTATAAAAGAAATAAAAAAAAAAGCGATCACATAATTTGATTATGAATATCGTCAAATAAAATCTGCAATGTCATTGAATAATTAAAAATATTTTACAAAAAATTATGCGTATAAATCTAATTCGAAGAAAAAATACTTACGTCCTTGGTGGAGGATTTGCTGCACGTCCACGTCGTGGCATGTTTTACGTTTTTTTTTTTTTGCACACTAGATTTCGTATAACACAATAAACGTTCGTACTCTTGCAAGCTTGTTCTGATACTGAAATGAAATCTTTAATGCCTTTATACGTTATGCAAGCTATTCAAACTGCGCCGACTCAGAATTATCGAACTTTCCAGAAATAAAATAGGAAATACTCCCAAAAGAGAGACAACTTCAGTTCATTTCATAACTTCAGAAATTAAAAAAAATTAATAAATTTTAAATAATGAATAAATGAGAAATTAATAAAAAATCATTAATAATTATATATAATTATATTCTGTTTACATGCATAAAACTTATTATATTATTATCTACCAATTTTTAATAATATTTAAATTATGATGTTGGCTAGCATGTTAGATATATATATATATATTAAATAGAATATTTCACATGATTTCATGATCCATATTACGCATATATAAAAAATAATATTTATATAAAAAATATTAATTTTATATTGTAGAATGTATTAATTATTTTTTTATTTTTAAAATAACAATATTTAAAAATAAAAACTTACAAATATATTATAATCTTTATATTATAATCTTTATATCTTTATAAATTTAAAAATAAAAACTTACAAATCTTATATCTTATAAATATATCATTTTATAAAGTATTATTGCATGATTTTATGCAAAATATTCTGTTTATAGTTCTTTGATATAAAGTAAATAGATAGTATATAAATATGTTTATATATTTATATACTTATTCAGAAAAATTAGTCAGCAATTATTAATATATAAAAAATATATATTTCTTTTAAAAAACATAAATTAATTATTTCCGCAATTATATAAATTGAAGATTATATAATTCATATAATGTATAGTTTTTTCAAATAATAGACTAACCTTTTTTGTTGCATCGGTGGGATTGGAGATGGTGATGCTCGACCTCGTCTTCCACCTTTCTGGTTGGTTTTTTTTCTCCCAGACATTATTATTTTTATTTTTAATTTATTCGAAATGATTCATTTTTATATCAAGTAAATTGAGTGATGATGATGATTACTTTAATATAACAGTAATTACTTTTCAATAGAATATTAGAAATTAATCATTATTATTTTTTATTGTACTCTGAAGTATGCAAAAAAATATTGTATAAATAATAATTTAATGATTTACAGCTTTATAAAATTTTCAGAATAACATATATTCTTTCACTTGTTCATTTCAATCATTTGAAATTTTTTAATAAAGCAATTCTATTCTGTGAAAATTCTACCAGAGTGCGCCATAATCTCAGCTTTCTCAATGTATTTACATATATATTTACACAGATATTAAAATGCAACAAAACAATATAAATATGTATTTATTTTCAAATCTTTGCAGTAGCTATTAAATTTTTATTGTTATGTGCATTTTATTTTATTTTTGTAGAGTTAAATAAATTGTATTCATGATAATTACCTTAATAGTAAACAATAATTTATATTCTTTGAAAATAAGTTAACAAAGATTATAAATGTAATTATAATGTAATTATAATGTAATTATAATAATAAATATATTCATATTATTTCAAATATATTATAATTTATATTTACGCAATCACAATTTAAATAAATATATATTTATGTACATATATTAATATTAAATATTAAATAATAAAAATATAAAATTTGTAATATTATTTTTAAAAATAACTATTTAATTTATTTTAATATCATAGTTATTATATATTATA
>NW_006263462.1:457751-474518 GCF_000469605.1 Apis dorsata
ATTGTATTAGTAATAAATAAATGAATAAATAAATAAAAAATTTCCAAAATTGATTAGTTATTTTTTAAAATCTAATCATTTACTTTTTAATTAATTTTATTAATAATTTTTAATTAATAATATGAGTATTTTTATCATTAAACATACATCATAATTATATAATAAAATTTGTATAATAATATAAATATAGTAGTAATGTAGATACATCTATTAAGTGTTATTTTATTCAAAATATTGAAAGTTTTCATTATTAAATTCATTAATTTTATTAACAATTTGTTTTTTTTATTTAGATATGTTAATACGTACTCAAAAGAAATGTAATGAATTTTATCATTAAACGAAAATGCAAACGAAAATGAATAAAAAAAACTAAAATTTTAAAAAAAGAAATAGCTGTTTTAAATATAAGGGAGAAGTTTCGAATGGAGCGCGATGATTTGGTCAGTTTCTGCGTCGTTTCTTCTGTCTCTAGTGCAGTGTTATCGGCTTGTTATCGTCGCGCAACACGTGTCAATATAGGCGCGCATTGGCCGCAACCGCTGGGTGCATTCACCGACACATGCGCACATTAGCTGAACAAAACTCTTCATAAACCGGCGGGAACATGTTACTCATGACTCAGTGTACATGATGCCACGGCTTGGCCGCGATAGACCACGCATTACGGTTATAACCCTTTCCTTTTTTCGTTTTTTTATGGTATTACCACAACCGTTTTCATCATCAAAATTTCTTGACAGATAGATCATATACATAACCTTTCTTTCTCATTCGCGATATGATATTCAGTGTTGTGTTATAACAAAGAAACGCGATCGATGTATCAATTCAGCAACATTCTCCCTCATCGAGATAAAATATTCTTTTTTAATCAAAAAAATCGGAGGAACAAATAAAAAACGACGCAGAATATTTTTGGGAAAGGAATGATCGTTCGTCTAATCATAGAAAAACAACAAAAGATTAAGGAAGATTGCCTATCCGACGAACACGGTGAGTGATTGTTTTTGTTTTGATCGTTGTGAAACACGTGCGTATCGGCAAGTGTCAGTATAGTCTGCAACAAAGCGGTATTATATATAGCTATGGTGGCAATTTATTTGTATATATTATTAGACGCAGTTCAAAAATTATTTTAAGAAAACTGATGTAATATCTGATGGTGGCTATGAAATATGAAGCGCATTTAATACGACGATAGTGATAAGGCTAAAGACAAACACCTTTCTGATTCGCAATTCGCAATGAAATGAAATGAAAGAGAGAAAGAAAAGATGAAGTTAAATAAAGAATCGACGAGAAGAAAATAGGTGCCTTGTTCGAGCGCTATCAAATTTAAATTATACGTCGATTGACGTGTTTGTGTCACACACTCACTCATGTCAATCGTCTCATGCTGGTAAACAGAGCTATAATCTATCTCATTTATGAAAACATTTAAAAATTATATTCATATTTTTTTTTTATAGAAGTTTCTTATTTTTTCATCTTGTTTCCTTTTCTTCGAAATTTGTTGACGTAGTACCACCCCTGCGTCACAACGGCCCAAAATTATTCTTCCCAGTAACACAAACGCGTGGCAATCACGGAGTTGCGCACTTCTTTCATGGCGCTGTGCCAATTTCAAAGTTCAGGTACTCGAGATCGCAGCATGTATAGGGTGTTTCTTTATTGATACTGATATTTTATATATAAATATATGATAGATTTAATTAATAAAAAGAAAAATATATATATTAAATTTTTCACTTCAATTTGTCATTTATATTTTTTATATTTTTTATATATTATTTATATATATCTTTTATTTTCAGAATATTTTTAATCATGTTTGAGTTCGCCTAACATCATATTTTTTCTATTTTTTATTTACTATATGAAAATTTAAAATTCTCGAAAACACCACTCCCACAAATTATTGTAATATTTCAATATTAATTAATAATTAATATATTAAATAATAATTCAATATTAATGTAATATTACAATAAAATTTTATCTGAAAAAAATCACAAATATGAATTACCAGTAAGCAAGAAATTCAATTATTCAAAATTTGAAAATTAATTATCAGCAAAGCAATAAAATTTCAAATAGATTTGTATCATAAATTAAAAGGAACTTTTAAAAGATTAACATTCAGGTAGATCCCTTCACTATTATCTGGTTAAAATTAAGCGCTCCATTCAGCATAATAATATTGTTTCAAATCTCATTAACTGAATAAGTCACGCTGAGGATTCTTGTGTTGCAGTATGATTTGAGTATGAGCAACAACGAATGAACAGAAAAACAATGAATAAGTGAATTAATCAATGAACTTGTTACATATCGATGAAGCATGGAGTTCCGTCTTTCCAAGTTATCTGTAAACGGATAATTCATTGAAAATCCTGTAACGCAAGATGTTGACAAAAAAATCCATTAATTCGCACATCAAATAACACCAAACACAAAATCTGCATTTAAAATTAATCCTTTTTCTCTTTCTTATTCAAATTAATTCCAAAACTCGTTTTTACCTCAAAATCATATTATTAACTTGGAATTGATATACTCTAATACGAAGATATTGCTGATAAAAATTTTACATAATGTGATATAATTTATATATTTCTATATAATTAAAAATCTATATACATCGAATTTATTTCATCAAATAATATGGATAATATATATATACACATTATATACAAGAATTCGTATTCAACGAACATTATCGCTATTAATAAAAATAAACTAATGTTTATAGATTATGATTATATCGATATATATCGTGTATTCATCGACAAGTAAATATTTTCTTTTTTTTTTATAAAAACAGAGACACAGATGGTAATAAAACCGATTAATCATCTCTAATGTGTTTCCTGGTTTGAAAATATATTTTCGACATTTTTATCAAGGTTTATTTTATCAGACGGCCTTTGATGGATAAAAATGATTCATTATTAAAAGATTTGATAAGATATCAATCTTATACAACTTTTGTCAGTCGAAGAACATTCATCCTTGGTGTTTTAATCGATCGTACATATCAACTTTTCTGCTGATCCTTGCATAAACATTGTTAAATGCTTCGATTTATAAAGTATGTTTTATCGTTGCAACGTGACTAAGAACAGAAATGCATAATGCGGAAATTCTGTAATACCACATATCGAGCAATATCAATTTATAGAAAAAAAATATTCATATCATATTAATTCGTGCGTATTTTTGTTTTTTCAATAAATCTGATCAATGATATAAGATATATCTATAAATATATTGTATGAGAAATATTTTATCTATTATTAGTTTTAATATTTATTATTATTATTATTATTATTAGTTGATTAGTGTTCACATCTGAACCAAATTCTCCAAGGCGAATGACCTTTAAACTTGAGTCAGAGTTCATTGGCCGGAACCCAGAGACATAAAGAGATATTTGCAAAGGGTTATAAGTACAAGAAGCTCATAAAATTGAACAAAGCCGAAGGAATGACATAAATATGACACGCATAAAAAATTTCAGATTCAAGTTTACGAATATTACTTTGAGAAATAAATTTATTATTATTCAAATTTATTATTCTCTCAAATTAAACAAATAAGAGAATTTTAATATAATAAGTAGTATATGAATAATATATGTATTAGAACATATATATCATATAGAATCTTTTTCTTGGAAAAATATATTTATTTCAGTATTATTTTTTAAAAAAAGATATGAATATATTGATAAAAATTAGACACCTTATATATCATCGATAGCTTCTGTTTATACACGAATAAAGGTGGTGAGCCTTGCACGTGAGAAAGTCAAATCGAGGACGAAGACGATTGAAATGAGGAAAAGTAACGGAGCGAATAACGGGTTGATTTTAACGCATCTTGCCGTTACGAACGCGTTTATAAGCCTAGTTGTTAGGTCATAGTAGATCATGTAATTTTACGATCGAATGCATGTTAATAATATGCTATAATTATATGTTAATAATATATTTACATATTAATCTTAATGTTTATATTTATTTTCGTTTTATAAGAGAATGCATACTTTTGTAGATAAGAATATTAATCTATTTAATATTATTTTAATTTTTATTCAATATAGTTTAGAAATCTTATTTAACAATAATTATCGATAACGGTAACATATTTAAGAATCCTTACATTAAACATGTCTATGCTAGAAAAAATGAAATAATCATCAAGTTTACGAAAACGTTTTATTTCAGGAAATTTGTGATGCTAATATTTATGTGAATAAATTGATGCAATAGGATTTCCAGAATTTTATTAGCCATCATATTTATTTATTTCCTTTGAAACAAAATTTAATAAATAATTTGTTGAATATAATATAATTGAACAGTTATTCATATGATGAAAAAGTAAATGCAGCAATAATTAAAGCTATTAAATAAAATTATATATTATTAGAATTTGAGGAAATAATAAAAAGTTTAAAAATTAGAAATAAAAAATTTGAATGTTATAAATATTAATATTTTATGTGTATATATATATATATTGCCATTTTGCGATAGATCATATCGATCGCTCGAATATTATCGAGGAGTATAGTTACTTACCCGCCAAACTTCGGAACGTTCGTTCGCGCAAGTGCAATTCGCGGTGGGAGATCTCTTGTATCATCTGGGGGGGTTTAAAGTAGTGGGGAATCTTCGAAAGAGCGGATTAAACGCGAAGCAGCTAGACTATCACCGCGTATATACCAGTACTATTGGCATGTTCCGACAAATACGCGTTTTGAGCTCATATGAGCATTATGTATTAATTAAACGTTTTATTTGCGATGATTTGCGAGTGTACCGCCAGAGCACGCGATTAATTAAATGGCTTACATAACTTGCGCGGTAACATTAATTATTTCGAATAAATCGTATATATTTTATTTTTTATATCGTGAGTATTATTTCAATAAATCCAAATTGGTGACAATCTTTAATAACCACGTGAATACGATCAGTGAAAGTCACCCTTATTGGAGCACTCTTTCGTTTCTTCTTATGAATACGAAATAGAGTTGCCGGTTCTTGGCTCGCTCAATCGGCACTTATGTGTTTTTTAATTTTTTGTTAAAATCGACAATAAAAACCATGTGCAGTGCTGAATAATAATTAAATATCAAAGTTATTTCTAAAAGTAATTCAACAAGAACGAATTTTAATTAAATGTGTTGCATATGAATTTAAACGTGGCGGTGACCTAGAAACAATTCAAAGTAGTAACTTTATCATTAGAGTAGACAAATCTCGCAACGGTGCCAAGAAAAAATCAAGTGGGGGATTAAGAAATGCGATCATTGTTCGTTCAGATTGTTGTGTGACAATGAGTTACGTTTGGACTATGATTATGAAATTCGCGCCACGAAACAAAATTTCTTTTTGAATTATCATGAATATATTTATTTTGTATTTCAACAAATTATATTCGTCTATAAAATTTCTAAAGTTTCAATTAAAATGAAAAAAAAAATTGAAAAAAGAATTTGATAATATAACAAAAATACGAAAAATAACAAAGAGAAAATCACACGCGGTAACGATTGTTATCGGCAATAATAGACAAGAGTCGTTATTGAATTATTTGGTGAAATTTCATTTCTGCGATTGTTCTAGTTCGTGCTCAAAGACGTGCCAATGGTTAAGCATTCCATCTATAAAACGCGTAGTTCACGTTTGCTGTGGAGTTGACGCACTGCCCGCGATCGTTGCATGATATCTCATGTTTTTTGGAACACGCGGTCGTGTATGTGTTCCAGTCTCGCGTCTCGTGCACGAATTTTACGGTGACCTTTAACGGACATATATTGAATCAAGCGTGTGCCAAAAGTGCGGTGAAGTAAAAACGAAGTGTTGTGGCTTATCACACGTGAAGATGGAGGATACAGAAGCCAAAATCATACCGGGAATCAGCATGTCCGTACTCATACTCATGAGCACGCTGTTTCTTGGCGGTGTGGTCCTTGTAATCGGTTACATTGTTAGCCGGTTGTCACAGTCCAATAAATCTTCAGATTCAACGAAAAGTAAGCACTGCTATAAATAAATTTTACTAGAAATAATCTCCTACAACTCCTGGAAGAAAATCACGCTTGCGTGTTCGCGAATCCTACACCGCTGAGTACGATTCTCTTTTCTTTTCGTGTTTTCACTTGCAGACTGAGATAAAAGAAATTTCATGAGATGAAGCAAAATGCTAAATAAATATATTAAATGAAACAAGTTCTGTCGACATATCTAAATTTCATAAACAAGAAAAATTCCTCTCATTTTGTCTTATCTATATTTACGCGAGAACTTATATTGATAAATGTTTTTTCCTATAATCAGTCTATATTCTTAACGATTTTAATCGTTGGTTATAAACGAATTATATGTATTCTAATTATTATTACGCATGGAATACATTTAAATATGCTTATGCTTTTAAAAGAAAATTTGCAACGAAAATATGAGTTATTCAAAATAAATTGATTGAAATAGAATACAATATAATAGTGGTAATGATACGCGTGTTGCAGACACATTTTATAATATAAAATACAATTTGATCTGTTCCCATATTAACGCGAAGAATTGGCGGGAAATTACAGTTTTGGGAAGAATAAGAGTTTTGTCGACTGTTTGTTATTTATGAATTGTTATATATAAACGACTTCCGTGTGAACATAACTATAATATTAATAATGATATTATATTTGGAAGAATATTTCATTTCATCGCAATAATTTAAATGTTTTATATTTCAGTTTCGTCATAATTATATTATTACTATATATTTTATCTTATATATATATATTGGCCTAATTTAATGAATAAATTATTTACTTAATGGGATAATAAACTATTTAACTGAAAAGATTTGTATCTATGAAGCTGGGAAAATTAATATATCATTTTGTTACAAATTTAGTATAAAATTTTGATAAATTTTTAATTATTTTCTTTTATCAAAATAAGAATAATGTAGCGCATTGTTTTTTCGTAAAAATTGAATTAGACAAATTAAATAATGGGGTTACAATATACGGTGTGGGGTGAATCAAAGAAGACAAAGAGAGAAGTGCAGCTGCGTCGCACGCAATATTTCGTGCTGGGATACGCTTCAATATACTTCATGAACTAAACTATATGTATTAGACCGTTTCTATATTTCGAAATATTTAGAAGTATCTTTTTTAGAGGTTAAGTTCAACGATACTGTCTTTTTTTTTGTTTTCTCTTTTTTACTTACTTTTGATTTATATACTGTTTATTGCGAAGTAATTAATTAATAATTATTTTATCAAAATTTGTTTATAGTAATTTTTATAAAAGTTTTTATTTATTTGATTAATTAAACGATTAATTAAATTTACAATATAATCATTAAAAAGCAAAATTAATAATATTTACGCAACGTTAAAAGTAAAACAACGTAAAAGTGGAACTTGAATCGTACATTTTCAAAGACTCCCAATTTTCGCGGCATAGAAGATGTAATTATTAAAGCGATAGGGTTAATCAGAAGTCGAGTCATAGGCAAACATGTGCGATTATTTCATGCACTAGAACTAAATCTTCATCGCCATGACAATGAATGTATCATAGGAAAGAAACAGAATGTGGTAGTTTTCTCTGTTACCCGAGTAAGAACGAGGAGTAAGAGCCACGCAACGGGCACCCTTGTGTATAAATAAACCGACATCGCGCCTGTATATTTATACGCGCGTCTCGCGTGCGTACACGTGTACTTACGAGGAGAAACGCTCAGGGCCGTATGGACGAATACGCTTGACGAATGAACAATTGAGATTAACCTGTTGGGATTTTTTTTCGAGGACTTTTTATTTATGGCAGCCGGAAGCATCTATTAAACACGTTTCTGTCGTTCATCCTTAAATTTTGACCCTGAAAATGACTCGATCGATAAAGAACATTATTGAGTTTAAAGTTACGTAGATTTTTTTATTCGATATATTTCGTTAATAATTATTTAGATGTTATTGATGGCATAAAGCTTAAATAAATTTTTTAGATCGATCATAAAATTATTCAAAAATTTTTTACATAATTTTTATAAGTTAATTTAATTTTTAAATAAATTTAATAGTAGTTAATAAAAAATGATATATTAAGATAAGATTATAAATAATTAAACGCAAATTATAAATCGTTTTACATGTTGGAAACAATCATAAAATTGATATCAGAGTAAAAAAATTTGCAACACGCGATTTCTGTCCCGTTGTAGCGGAGAACATAAATTTGTCGCAGTGCGCTACATTTTCCGGGCCAGTGCGGCAAAACACGTCCCTGAAAACTCGCAGCACGCGTTACGAGTAGTGCACTGACCGCAGGTAACTATTTCTATTTGCCGATCGGTTTTGCTTTCTCCGTTAAATAAAAAGAGAATACCATGCACATATAATGTATGTATATATTGTGCAATTAATTTAATAAGATGCTTGTTCGATGGAAACATTATTTAAATAAAAATTACATATTTTGAAAGAAAAATATATATATATATATATAAATTGTAAGGATTAAAAAAAAAATGACGAATCGCTTATTTACATATTTATATATAATGCAACAATATGCTACAAATCATCATAGATTTGTACATAATTGCAAAATCATTGTTTTTGAGTATTTCTTTTAAAAATATAAGACTATTATTGCGATATACTGATAATATAATTCATAATTAAGAATCGGTTGAAATTTTTTATGTAAAAAATATATTCATATGTGTCATATTTCGGTATGTAAAACGTTTTACGTAAAATGCAATTATATATTAATTTATAATAGATATGCATAATTTACTTTTGTTCCGAGTCATTTAATTGTAGAATGCATCTTGATAATTTTTGATCAATCAAAAAAATTATCTCGTTTTTTCATTCATAGTTCGAAAATTTTTCGAGTGAGGAATGAATAATTTAATCATCGTGAGCGATGAAGTTCATTTTTTGCATAATTAGTTTGCAACACTGTGTATTTAAATATTCAGATATCTATTTTTAAATTACATCACAGATTATCATCATTATTTTTTCGATAGAAGCTTTAATATTATCTACAATTTATTCAATTATTAATATTCATAGGAATCATCGAAAATACAATTTTTTAATTTCCATTTTTTTCATATTTTAGTCAATTATTTTAGTCAAATTATTAAATTACGGACGAATTATGAAAATTCCCAAATTTTAAAATAACCATTAAAACTAATAATAAAACTATTGGTCCGTAATGTATTAAAATCATTATTAAAATGATAACATGAACATATATAATTATATTTTAATTAATTTTCCTAAATAATATTTATATATAATGTTATAAATATAAAATATTTTTAATATTTCAATCAATATCTTTAATTTAATTTAATTTATTATTTCTATAAGAAAAAAAAATTAATAAATTGCTATCTATCACATCATTTTCTTATATTTCATTCTAATCTCCTTATTTTTCTTACTCTCGTTCTATGGCTTTAAAGTGAGTCAAGTATATAATTCTAGTATAAAAATCTATATTTTTAAATCATCGTTAAATAATCCAATCGATTTGGATTTATTTAAGATTTAAAAATTTGTGTTCTTTATTTAATAATTCTCTTTCTATGCAATAATTATATTCCCTTCTTGTTACTACGCATATATATTTTTTCATGGATATATGTATTATCGAGTTATTGTAATAATTGTCGTTTAAAAAGTCAAGATAACTTATCATACGTATGTTTAGAATAACCAAGGTAGCCGGTGACTGTTTTGGTTCTCGCAAATGAGCCAGAGAACTATTATAATATTGATCGATACAATCGATATTTTAATGGAAATGTGCTATGATTAGCTATCCAAAGTTTGGTTTGGTGATCTATCAGTAATTTGAAGATTGATTCATAATAAACATCTGGTATGTAAGTGCATGCGGAAAAAGAAAAATTCTAATCTGTATTAATTTTTTTTAGTTTTTAAAAATTAATTTAATAATTTTAATGAATGAAAAAATTTTACGATAAATAACCTACGTTATTTTGTACATATGGAAAAAGGAATTAAAATTTATTAGAATTAATGAAAAAATTAATTAATGTAAATTCTCATAAGATTAAGTATAAGGATAATTATAAGGAAACGAAATGTGATGGATGTTCATGTTATCAATTCCTATTATATTGTTAATTTTTTTTTATACAACTCATTTATGTGTAAAGTAGAAGATACGGAAGATTTTATTTTTTTTATATACATAATGTATTATATATCTTTATAAATATAGATTAGTATAATTTTTTTATGTTATACGAATATAATTTATTAAAATAATTTTAAGAAATTATATAACGATTTAAGTTTATTAAAATATATCTTTTATATAAAAATTGCATATAAAAATTTGTCTTTCATCTTTCCATCTTTCTTCTACTTTCTTCTATCATTTATGGAAAAAGAAAAATTAGAAGCTAATAACATGAACATCCAATAAGGGAAGATTCCGTTTTAATGCGCCATCGAATTAAATTCCCTCTTTGTGTAACAGCGATACGAGATAGGATTTTAGTAAAGTATTTTTCTTCGTTCAACAGAGACGAAGGGAAATATCACGATGGATAACAGAAGGATAGGTTGTAACGTTTTTATTAACTCACAAATAAAGTAAAGCGGTAAGTGCTACGCAGCAATGAGCAATTATGCTATAGTTGTTCGAGGTACAATGATATCTCCGTAAATGCATTCCGTCGAACCCCGAAACAGTTATATACTTATACACGTATGTGCGCACACATATAAGTTGTGTTGCATTGCGCATGACCGCACGTGGATATCTATCGTGTTATATTGTTTTCATAAATCTAGGTTGAGGTTAGCTAGGCTAAGGTTCCGTTTCTTCTTTTTTTTTTCTTTTTTTAAATATCAGGAAATTAAAACGCATTCCACGTACGATATATATATATATATGTATATAGCGATAAATGTAGAAAACTTTTTGTTTTAATCTAGCATGAAAAATCAATTTTATAATTATAATATAAATAAAATAATGTTATAATATGAATCTGCATTTTTTGATTTACTTCCTTCACTTTTCCTTCACCCTACTTTCACATTTATACATAAAAGATCGGATCAATCTTGATGTAACTGTAATTTTGTAACGTTATATATTAATTTTCTTTTCACTTAAATATACAGAATTGTTCACCTCTTTGCGTTCATATATAATAATTCTTAACAGAGAAAAAGAAAGATATATGTACATTTAGCTTAAAAACGTATAAGGAAATATGTCAGTATAAATATAAGAAATAATAAAAGTTAATTTTAAAACTGCTAAGCTTTTCTTCGTTTCTTCGTTTATGTATTTATATATTGTCAAATTAAAAGCTGGCTAATATTACTGGCAGGATATGAAATAAATACCAAAGAGAAAGAAAACTTGTTCTTTTATTGTTTAATTTTATATTTCGAGTACCGTTAATTTACTGTGCAAAGGATTGACAACCGAGAAATAGGAGCAATACATAATATCCTACAATATGTATCCTAGGATTAAAGTTTCGAAAAGTCACATATATGGTTTACAGGTGTCACATTTATTACTCAGGTCAGTTATTTGATTGAATATTTAAATGTTTAAGTAGAAAAATTATTGCCATAAGAATTTTACTTACAAAATTACTTACAAAATATATATTTAAATGAAAAATTTGTAAATTTTGAATTTTCTAGAAATTTTGAAGTTTCTAGAAAATTCTACAGTGATGGACAAAAATATTCGTACTTTAAAACGAAAAGAATTTATAAACTGGCTACGAACTGAAATGAATTAAAAATATATATTCCATTTTTTATTTTTAATTTCGATTTACTGCAATAAATCTAAAAATTTTTACACTTTTTCTTATAAAATCGCTTTTTTTTTGTGTAGGTCAAATTTCGATTTCGATGAAATTTTATATGTATATATGTATATTATATATGTATATATTACAATTCTTTTAATGCCAGGATGCATAATTACATCTCTGATAATTATTATTATTATTCCTTATTATCATATAGTAAAATATAGTAAATTTTTTATATATTCCTATTATATATTTTATTTTATTATATATTATATTATTATATATTTTATATATTCCTATTATTATATAACTACATCTCTGATAATTATTATTATTATTCCTTATTATTATACAGTACAAATTTTTTGTATATTCCTATTTGCGTTGTTTTTATTAATATTTACAAAATGCATCGAAATTCTTCGTTACTTATTCTTTTAACGCCAAAATGTATAACTACATCTCTGGTAATTATTATTCCTTATTATCGTAGAGTACAACTTTTTTATATATTCCTATTTGCGTTGTTTTTATTAATATTTACAAAATCCATTGAAATTCTTCGTTATTTATTTTTTTAATATAGTAATTCATTTCGTTAGAAGGAACAATAGGTAAGGCATCTACGATGGAGACACGTCGAACATTTTTCTAAAGAAAAAAAAATAAAGAGGTTATTAAATGTAACCTTTCACCTGTTCTGCCATAAACATTTATAACTTTATCATAAAGTTGTTCCTATTTCCGAATGCTAGGAGGAAGTGAACAGAAACAAGAATAAAAATCCGAGAAAGCTGAAATTCTCTTCTTCGAATTCGCATGTGTTAATAATTGAAGATAAAGAAAATAAAAAGAAAAATTTAAGGAATAAATTCAAGGAAACTAGAATATTAAGATCGAGAGAGGAAAACAATGAGATTGTTTGCGCTTTCTTTTATTTTGGAAAAATAATTTTATTCCCGAGTATATTCGATTATTATAAAATTATTATAAACTATATTAAAATTATTCCAATTTATGTTAAGAACTTTTGCTATCCGGCATTAATTATCACTTTTTGATCTTTCAAAATTTTATAAAATTTCAGATTAATTTAAAGTAATTTTGATTATTTTGTTGTAATTTAAAAAAATTTTTTTAAATAATATCTGAAAAACTAATTGTTCTAACTTTTTAGTAAAAATAAGTTTGCAAGGGTTGCACTGAAGAGAGTGTCCTTGACAACATATATCAAGGTCAAAGCAAATAAACCATTTTTCTCTTAACTTTTACTGAAGTTATAATAATAAATATAGTTTTTCCATATCAATATTAGATTTTAAATGCTATATATTTTTAATTGTTATTATTATTCTACAAAAACGATTATATATCGTAATATATTTATTTCAAACAATCGTAACTTGTTTTGAATGTTCTTGATTTTGAATTGTTAATTTAAAATTATAAATAAGATAAAAGGAATAAAATATTATATATATTTTTTTTTTATTTGAGAAAAAACTTAAACGTATACTCTTACGGAAATTTATAAATTTTTTTTATAACTTATTTAGATTTAATAAAAAAAATATGTTTTAAATTTTCGATAGAGGCACAGAAAATTAAAAATCATGATTTTTCCTACTTTTTCTTCTACAATTTCGACCAATAGAAATTTAAAACAATTTTTTTTATACATTATTTAGTAAACTATTCTTTTATATATTTCTTTTAATATCTTAAAAAAAATTTCAAATCATTTGATCTAATTCTAAAAAAATTATATATTTTAAAGAATATTTTTGTTCATTAATATATCATACATTTTAAATTTATTAGAAGTTATAATAATAGTTAAAATTAATAATAATAATAATATTATTATTATTATTATTCTTGTTTTTTTTTTCATATCAATAATGCAAATTTTGCAAATTTTTAATTATGTCATTATTTCAATAAAACTGATATTATTCACATATCGTGATTTGTTTACTTTCAAACTTGATCAAATCGTAATTTGTTGAATAAACAACAGTGTTATGAATAATATTTGTTTATATAATATTAGTTCAAATGGCAATCGTATAAAAATTCAAGGAATTAATCCAGTGTATGAAATTAATTCAATTCACTTTTTTTTTTTTAAATTTTTATGCAATTATTTTCTACTAGCTAACTAAATATTGTATAAACAAATGTTATAAACAATAATATAAACAAAAATATTTACTAAACTCAATATATATAGCAGCATAATATGAATATTTCTTTTAGGACACTTTTCCGTATAATAATAATAATTTTGGTGTTATTGTTCAAGAGCATAAAATGCCAACCAGCCATGTCACTTCTAACCACATTCCTATAACCACATAACTGTAACCAATATTACTATTGTTTACTATTATCTAGTTTATTACTTTATTTGTCATATTTTAGTTTAGGTTACTTTAACAGGTAACTAAACTGACAAACAGGTAGTTTAAACCTTTGATTTACAATTCTACTAATTGCTTTTCCGCATTGTTTAATGACTAGTGAAAGGTATCCCAAAATAACTGGACATAAATAAATCACTGAATAATGATTATAAGTTAACTTATATTTTTGAAATAATATAAATATTTTCTATATAAAAAGCTGTTTAATATATATTTTCTTTCTAGATTAATATTATTGAATAATTTTTTATTTATATTAATTTATATTAATATTAATATATTTATATTAATATTATTTATATTATTTATATATTTATATTAATTAATATTAATTTTTCTGATCAAATATGTATATATTCATTTAATTATTGTATATATATATTTTTTTTTTTATTTAATATTGCAATATACTTTTCTTGAAAAGGATAATAAGAATAAATAAAACCTTATATTTTTTTTGTTTTATATTTCTTTGAATAATTTCGATGATGGTGATCAAACAAAAAAAATTCATAAATTGTTGATGATAGTTAAGGAAATTTATTTTATTGTAAAAATTGTAAATTTTATATGTAATATACATATAAAAAAGCATAGTAAAAATGCAAGGACTCATTATTATGGAATCTTCTGTTAATACATGTATGCTTCTTGCTAAACAGATTTGAAAATTATTTGATTTTCATTTGCATAATGATTGCGAAAAATAAGCAAATACTGAATAATTCAAATGAATATTTTCTTCTACACGTGGTTTTGTAAGATTCCTATAAAAATAATTTTTTTTCTCCCTTTTTTTTCTCTTCTTCTTTCTCTTATTTTTATAATTTTTAAATATTAAGTATTAATTTTACAACATCTTGTTATACTTTTTTTCAACATATATACATATTATAATTGTTGAATTTAACGAAGATTCGAAAATTAATAAAAAAAACAGTTTAACAGTTCTTTCATCATTTTATTCCATAAAATAATTTATTATTAAATACTTATTGTTAAAAATACTTCTTTTTTTTATGTTAGAATTGTATCATTGTAAAATGAAAACAAAAAATCAGTATACAATAAATAATGAATAAAATTGTGAATTGTTTTATAATTATTTTATATAATAAATAATTATTAAAGATAGAAAATATTTAATATATAATATATTTTTATTGTTTTACAGTCTTAAGTTATAATAGAATTATTTTTATAGTAAAAAAAATAAATATTATTCCTTCAAATTTATTAGATTCAAGATATTTTTATTTATTTAATGTTTATTTTTTATATTTTAAAGAGAATTGTAATTTAAAATTATTATAATTTAAAATTATAATAAATGTGAATAAATATTACAAATAAAATAATAAATATTTTATTATATAAAATAAAATATTCTTATTACAAATATTTATATTTCTTATTATAAATATTTACAATTTTTTTCATTAAAAAAATTCAGTGTTAATTACAACTTATTATTAATTATCTTATTTATTAATTATAAATAAATAGAAAGGAAAACATAAATTTTTAAACAGTTATTTATAACAGTTATTTTATATTTATGACATTTTATATTTATGGCATATTTTAAGGACATTGTATGACATTGTATGACATTGACAATTTAAATTGCAACCAATGAGAAAAGAGGTCCTATGCGATGGGGTAGGGATAGGACGAAAAAGATTGGAAGTTTTAAGGGATCGTTCAACCTCCCCTTAAAATTAAATGTACCTGTCCACAGATTAAGAATAGTATAAAAGGGCGAACATCAAGCGATCGTCACTTAGTGTTCACCAAGTTTCCATACGATCAAGATCTTCCTTGCAGTTTTTCCAGAAGTTCCTCTTCCAGTTCTTCTAATTTGTAGTGATCAGTGCGAAAAAGTTCTACAGTTTTATACCAGTTTAGTTATCCATACAGAGTGCGTTCAATGTTTTGCTTTAAGTTTATTTGAGATAAAATGAGACAGTGTTCAACTTTAAGTTTTAAATATACGAAAAGAAAAAAACATTACTATATGTGAAGAAGAGGTAAACATACAACACAGTTAAGGTTATTTGCCGCGTTCGGTAGCATGTTTTGAAAGACTTCCCACGAGAGACGAGATGTAACGTGACGGAGATAGGAATGTTGTGTGTATCACGTGGCTCGAAATAGTTTTACTACATTACATGGTGGCGATGATATTATATTGTGTTAAATTAAAACTTTTTTTCACTTGATAATAATAATAAGAGTAATAATATAATAATAACAATAGATAATAACAAGTGTAATAATAATAATATTTCTTTTCATTTTTCTAATATTAAAATATAATGAAGATTGTGATATTTATATCGATAGGAATAAAAGATCACGCATATTTAATAAATCAATCACTAATAATTTAATAAGCTTTTTATTAATATCGTGTCGTGCGATTATCGGATATTAAAGATTCATGATTTTTTTTTTTTTTTTT
>NW_006263462.1:474720-479416 GCF_000469605.1 Apis dorsata
ATAAACTTGAATAATAAATTAACAATAATATCATTGCCTTCATCGTCGCGAGGAAATTCGGTTTCATAATCTTTTTCTCGTTTTCCATAATTTTTTACTATTCGTCGGTGATACGTTCTCAAACATTTGTACCATTCGTTTCCTTTTATTTTCGTGTTACTTTCGTTCGCAATGGTGTACGGTAAAAGATAATAAATTTTATCCTTCCAGATGTCACAGAATCGGATAAAGTGAAGTTCGAAGAACCAAGAGATTCGACGAGCGGATCGATTGGGGCGGCCGGCGGTAGCAATAAACGTGCTAAAAACAAAAAGAGACGCGAAACACAACAAGAGTTCACGCATTCTTGGGTGGTTGGCGCGCTGAAGGGACACACGGGCCCTGTCCTCGACATGAATTTTTCCAGTAATGGAAAATTCATTGCATCTTGTGCTGAAGGTATGTACCAATAAATTAAATAAAAATTCGTTCATCGGAAGGTCTCTATCGACATATTTTTTTTATCGCAAAATTTCTGTATTTTCATAAAAGTAAGAACCGGTAAATGATTAATTTTTTTTTTTTTTCAATTTATCGAACGAAATACGTCTTTATAATATTTTATTTCGAAAGAAACAAGAAATACATCGTTAAGTAGAACGTATTATTTAATTAGACGATATTTCGATTATCTTGGAAAGTTGCACAACCTTGAAGTTGAGAGAACTACTCGTGAGTCATAAATCGAACGAATGAGATTCATTTTGGAGACTTTCTGACGATGGATAGCCGCGCCATTGCAACAATTGCCGGTATTGCGCGAGAAAAAGCGATAAAAAAAGTTATGTCTCCGATAGAGCCACCCGAAGGACGATCTCTTATGTTTTTTTTTTTTATTTCTGTTTTTCTTTTCTTCGTTTCTTTTAAATTCCCTCGGCTAATATACGTATTACTCCGTTATAGTAGAATAATTTTTTTTTTTATTTTTATTCGAGATAAATAATTCCGGACTTTTACTTGTTGTTTTTCATGCGATGAGCTTTTTTTTATTTTTTTCTTTATTTGCATGTATCGTATATTGCTATATCCGTATTGTTGTGCCAATAACAATAGTCGATTTCTGTCTCTGCTTGCACCGTTTTCACGATTTACAATTTTTATACACTCTCTTGAAAAGTTTTTTTCTTTTTCGACTTGGTTCATCGTAGTTATCCACCGATGTTGAAGATAAACGTGCATTAAAATAAATTTTTATTAAGTTATTGATATTTTTCAAATTAGCAACATAAAATCTATGGAGATACGGTTAGAGAATTTATAAAATTTGAAAGAAAAATAGTTTCTTCAAAATAGTTAAAAAATTTATTTCTAAATACTCATCTTATTCGTTATGTTACAATTTTTCGTCTAGAATAGAGGTAGATGGCAAAATGTAGGTCGTTCGAGTGAAATCAAGTTGTCAGGTCTCCGTGCTTTGGTTTCTCGAAAAATATCTATCCGTCTCGATTGCTTTTTACTTTTATCGTTCGCTTTGGATTTACATATATTTATTATTGTATCAAGTTATTTTAATTAGCCTTACTTGCGGGAGGGTTAATTTCAAAAGAAAAATAAAATAGATATTCTTTTTATCCTCTTATGTGTTATCGATCCACTTGAAGAAGAACATATAGTGAAAGTATAAAAATAATGGAAAAATCACTCGCGCCTAACGACTACTTTCACTATTTCATCTTTGAAATCAAAACAAGATCAAATTCCCCGATTTCTCATTGCTAGTGATACCAGATATTTCAATTTATTTTAATTATTTAATCTTCATTTTATATCTAAAAATTATATCGGATCTTAGGTCTTTAAATGGGAAACAACGAAGCATAAAATGCATAAAATTAAAACGAACTATATTCTCTTAAAATTAAATTAACAACTTACATGAAATTTTAAGAGAATTTAAGAATTTTTATTTTGTTCAGTGTAGTCTCTCGTTTTACGTACGTTTCAGCGCATCCTGCGCGCGCATCATAAAGTATTTCGTAATATGGCGTCGTGTAAGGATTAAAATATTTGAACAGCTCATTGTGTCGTCTCCTTTAATGGTTCACATTGTGACGATCGTGGGTGACCCGTTGGCCATGGAAGATTTTCGTGAAGTCGATTCGACTTCTCGTCCACGCCGAGTTTCTCTTCTTTCGTTTCTCCCGCCGTGTTTAACCTCGAATCTACAATCGGAGGTATGTTGTGCCACGTGTATATACGCGCGTGTAACATTACAAAGCATCGTTGGTATATGAATAATAAGAGCGGTCTCACGCTTTTTCATTGTTCTCATAAATTTTCTTGGAAAATAGATCTTTTTAAAACTTTTAAATATTTTTAAATTTAACTTTTAAATTTCTCTAACGTATTTTTAACCTATTGGAATATCATTTTCCAAGAATAATTAAAAAGAACTATGAGTAAAATTAGAAATATTTACATAATAAAATAATTTGATGATTACATTAGTTGGATAACTTCCATCGAAATCGTTTGCCTAATTTCCCGCGAAATATTCGCCGTAGTATCGTTGAAAGATTATTCGGTAATTAATGTGAGTCATCAGTCATGCCTTAACCGCGAAATCGTATATCATGAATCATTCTATCTTTCGGATATTCGTAAAGCAAATAATCAATGATAATCGCGACGATATGTATCAATGATAATATATATTAGCAATGATGGAAAGCGATCTACGTTTTAAATGTTCTTTCTGAATCGTGAATCTGATCCAAAGTAAACTTGAAATTGTTCGTGGGTTGGGATAAATTTAGAAAACGGCTAATGAACTTGTGAGCAATTTTTCAAATCATCGTTTCCGTTGTATTTGCGATTTTTTTTTTTTTTTGCATCACCTTATCTATTCTCCTTCAATTTTTCCAATTATCGATATTATTAATAATTAATTATTATTGTTTCGTTTTAATAATATTTTCGTAACGTAATGAAAAATTTCACGGAATAAAATATATAAGTAAGATCGATCGATTATCTCGAGTCTAATTCTATGAAACGATATATAGAATTCGGGGCCAGTGGCTGGCTAAGTTGCTGCGTCGCTATCACCTTTCCGATGCGCGAACGTAACAAGCGCGGTTGTAACAGCCTAATAATAGCGCGACGTGGGAAATTCTCTGGCCTTAAATCAAGCCCACACGCCGAGGCGATTACTTATGCTCGCACGGTGACTCGATGAAATAGCTCCGTCATAAGCCAATAATTCGGCGAACAAGATTATCGAATGATCAATCAAGTCAGTCATGCTTTCTCTAATGAAATCTCATTATTATACAGTCAAATTCTTCGTTTCGATCACTTTTAATTCTTCACTGATATTACTCTTTTATTCCTTATCTTTTGTTGTATCAAGTTCGATAAAAACACGATGTAGCACTTCATAAACATTATATGGTTTAATCAACTCATAACGTTTTTTTCACTGTTTGTAAAAGATGCTCGAGATCGTTAAAAAAAAAATTATCGTTACATTTCCTTCATACGATCGTATTTCCAAAATAAGAATATCTAAGAGTCGAGCTCTTTTCATTCTTCGGTTTTATCTCTCTTTGTTATTTTAATTCAGAGAGCGATTCATTCTCGTAATTTTTAATCGATTCGTCGCGTTGGCAAGTTTTCTTAGACTTCGCGGTTCCCTTTCCCCCACTTTGGCTATTATTCACTACTCACGCGAAGGCCGGGATTTCCTCGAAGAATCGTGGAACGCATCGGATGATTTCATTAAATGACGCAACGGTATACATCGAAGCCGGTCATTCCTGCGAACGGGGATACCGTGTTCCGTTATCCGAGTCACCGAGTCTCTTTTTTCGTCCCTTTTTTTTCTCCTTTCTTTTCCCTTACCTCAAACGTGCGGGAATCCTCGCACGATTGTGTCGCCCTCTTTCGAGAAACCGGCCATACGAGCGAGAAGCTTTATTGCAACGCTCGTCGTTCGACGTCATTTTTTGCGTCAAGGAAACCGATAAATTCGATGCAACATATTTTTCTTTTCCTCCTCCTGGAATTTTTTAGAATACGACGTAGTTTCTGACGTAAACTAATTAATCTAATTTTATCACATCGATTTCTTGGTTTCTCGTTTCGTCAAATGGGAAAATTGAAAGGAAAGTTTTTATATTTCGTTCTCTATCGTTATATTCTACTCTATATCGAGACATAGGAAATACGATAAAAATATTAAAATTGTATCCAAGAAATGTATCCACTTGGTTATGATCCATAAGAAAGTACAAATAATATTTGTTATCGATTATATAAAATTTTTTTCGTTCTTTCGAAATCTAATAGATATAATAAAATTTCTCTAATCCGAGAAAGCAATTTCGTATATATATATATATATCTTTAAGAAATAAAATATAAAAAGTTTCTTCGCATCGCTCCTTCGTATTTTTTCTCTCTCTTTTTTTTTTTTTTATTTCATTTCCATCGAAAAGAATCGTGTTATTTCTATACCGCTAAAAAACAGAGAAAAGAAAGCGACCCTTTCCACGCGTGACGCGTTTGGCGAAAGTTGCGTATTACTGAATAAACAAGAAGCGTTAAAACGGTTCACCTTTTATTGGCCGCCCGCTTTTTGTGCTTTGGCCTGTAACGAGAGCGCAACGCTATTCGATCATGTTTTTTTTTCTTTTTTTTTTTTTTTTTTTTTCCC
>NW_006263462.1:479611-485292 GCF_000469605.1 Apis dorsata
GATTCTATCTGATTAACTCTAGAAAGGCTTTTAGAACTAGTAGAATTTTTACGCGAATTTCGTTATATATATATATATATATACGAGATTGAAAAACTAGCTCGAATTAAATTGCTTTTCTTTTTATATATATCTTTCCAAGAAGACTAATTCTCGTTCGATTTTTTACAATTTTTAATTTCTTCTTAATTTAATTTATTACAAAGATATCTTTTAAACATTTTTATTAAAGGAAAACGAGCGTTAGTTTTTAATCCTCTATAACGTCATGTGACTTTCTAGTTACATATTTTTCTATTTTTTATATATATACATATATGTATATTTTTTTTATCATTGCATTTTATCGATATCAAACAATTCATTGATATGTTAGTTCCTTAGATTAAAAAATTGAATAAAAAATTTCTAATCCATTACAATCTCTTCCTTTACAAAACTCTGATTATAGAGGGTTAAAAAAAAAAAAAATTAGTATTCTAATTTTTCTCATCGAGGACAAATGAGTGCCTCGTTCTGTTCGATATTGAGAATCAATGTTATTAACATCGGTGGCTCCTTTATAGACGGACAAAAATTCATATACGCTAATTCATATATCCATATAGCATAATAAGCTTTCACTTTCATATTTTCCTCTTCTTTTTTTTTTTAATATCTTTTTAAATAAATTATTCGCGCAGCATTCGTTTAAAACAAGCTTACGAACGAATCGATATTTTTAATTATATATATATATATATATATATATATACATATACTCGATTTTTCTTATCGATCGTTTCGAAGACAAAGAAAATTTATACTTTTCGCTGGAATCGTATCGAGTTCATTCGCGACGCGTGATAGGGGGAGGGCATCGGTTCAAGGCAGAAATATGGCGGTCTCTGGGTCAAGAGCGACTCGGATCGATGTGAGTTTTTTTGATGTGTACACTTGCCGTGGTTTTACTTATATATAAAATTTTTCGAGAAAAAAAGAAAAACGAAAAAAAAAAAGATTGTATTCCCCCATCGTTTCTTTTGGTTTATTATATTCTCTTCGATTGATTTATCCGTATTATATAAATATTCGAAATATTCGTCCCGTTGCAAGAATAAAAATCGTGGATATAATATTTTCAAAATTTTGTTCAAACATATAAAAAAGTGTATTCGCACGAAATAGATAAAGAAAAAATTTAAGGAAATTTATAAAAATTACGGTATAATTGCAAAAATAACATCGAGGCTTATTTATTTAAATTACATATAATTTGTATAAAATAAGCTTCGATCATTTTTTTTTTTTTCCATATAAATCTTCTTCGTTATTTTCAATTTTTAATTAAAATCACTCCTTAAATTTTTTTCTGAAAAATTATCTTCGCCCGAAACATTCCTGTACGTATGTATGTACGTATGTATGTATGTATGTATGTTCGCAATCGAGTATCACACAGTGAAACTACTGTCCTATGATAAATAAATAAACAAACAAAAAAAAGATAAGTAGAAATGTCGGGAGAAATGTTAGAAAAAAAAAAAAAAGAAAAGAGCGTAGAGATGCATGCACGTGGTGTGTGGCAAAAACACTTAACATTATTATAACAGTAGGTCTGATTATTAAATAATGGCGGACGATGAACTGACGAATATATGTTTTTGTATGTGACATAAAGATTGCGGGCTGCGGCCGGAAGAGGAGGTCCTGGATCCCGGAGAAACGGAGTGCTATAAGAATCGCGTCGAGATGTCAACAACGTCAACGAAGACGCAAGCGAGGAGCAAGAATAAGATAACGAATACGCAATCGGCGCCTGCATCCAGCATGACGTCGCCGACGTCCCCCCCGACGATATTACCGTCCCCTTCCGCGAAAGAGGATCGTACGATCCTGAGCAGGAGGCAAAGGAAGAACCGCACCAGGAACCCTAGGGACCAGCGCCGCGAGCAGGACGACGAGCAAAGGATACAGGACGAGGAGCTGCAACACGAGGAGNNNNAGCAGCCCCTCTGTGACGAGCCAGATGACGTTTAACGGGGAGATGGATTCGGATTCGAGGAGGAACGAGGGTGGAAACGAGCGCTGCGAGGACAAGGGTATCATCGTGGGCATGAACGGCGCGATGACGATCGGGGCGGCAAGCGTCAATGTGATCTCGAGGAGTTGCGATTTTTTAAGCAACGAGAGAAGGCAACTGAGCCAATTCAGCGACGCTACATTGTCGTCGATATTGCGCAATTACGCGCTCACTGGGGAATACCTCGCCCACCTTGGCTATCCCGTCGAATGCAGTTATTATCCGGGATGCGCTGTATTCATTAACAACCCGCACCCTATAGGCCACCGTATATTGAGGTATCATCGTTTGGACGCGAACGCGCAGGAATTCGTGCCCGGCTCCTATCAACGGTGGACCACGACCGAAAGCGAGGGGGACAGCGGGAACTCGAGCGGAAGCTCGGTGGAGAATTCGGACTTCNGCAGGAGGTGACCTCGTCGGACAGTTCGGACATCGGGGAATATTCGTCCTCGTCCACCGAGTCGAATTTGTTCGATTACAATTACCAGAGGGTTAGAAGGCACTCGAGCGTGGAATACTACTCGACTCTGGAGTTGGTGGCGATCGAGCGAAAGTGCGTGAGATGTCATAAAAGTTTTTACGTGAATAGGGAGAATGGTGAATATCTTTACGAGGAGAAGTGCGTCCATCATTGGGGGAAACTGCGCAGTGGTTTAGGTGGTGCTCATGGTGATTTGTGGGAGTGTTGTCGGAGCCGTGAAACGTCCCGGGGCTGTACAACAGCCGCCTTTCACGTTTGGACGGGGGCAGTCCCGGGATACAACGGTCCATTCGATGATTATGTGCGTACGAAACTGGCGAGAACGGTGCCACAAGACGGCAATTACGGTGTTTACGGTCTTGATTGTGAGATGTGCTTCACTCGACGCGGCCTAGAGGTGGTCAAAGTTACCGTGGTCGACATGGACGGAAGGGTCGTTTACGACACTTTGGTGAAACCTGACGTGGAGATAATCGATTACAATACGAGATTCAGCGGTATATCGGCTCAAGATCTCGAAAATGTCTCGAAACGTTTGAGCGACGTTCAGCAAGATCTCCTAAGTTTTATATTCGCCGAGACCATATTGATCGGCCACGGAATGGAGAACGATTTGCGCGCTTTGAAGTTGTTACATACGACGGTGATCGACACGTGCGTCGCATTCCCCCACTTCCTCGGTTATCCATTTCGATCGAGCTTGAAAACGTTGGCGAGGACTGTATTGCGAAGGGACATACAAGTATCGGAACACGATTCCGTCGAGGATTCCAGGATAGCTGTTGACCTTATGTTGAGAAGGGTGAAACACGATTATATAGATAGTTAATGTACAAAAAAAAACAAAAAAAAGAAAGGCTGCCGAAGAAAAAAGAAGATATATATAGTAATACAAAATATATCAATATATAATTATGTTATTTATATATGTGTATATATATGTGTATATATATATATATATATATACACATATATACACATTATATACAGTGAACGAGTTGTCGAATTTCTTTTCGCAAGACGAAACTGCGTATGGTTGAGAATATCTTTTTTCTTCCGGTCGAACTTGCGATTCGAAATTCGCGCGTTTGCGTGATCACGTGACTTCGCGTAAGAGATTCCGAGTCGTTGCGAGAGGTTAGCGTATATATCGATAATTCGCAATTTTTTTTTTCTTTTTCGGCCGCTAACGAGAAATCTACACAACGAATCTGTTACGTTTGGTCGCGTCGATCTGCAATAACTTCCGTCAGTGTTCATTTCAAGTAAAGTCTGTGATATGTTACATATAGAGGAAAAGAAAGGGAAAAAAATATAGAAGTGTTGGTCCCCCGCCCTTCCCTCCGTAGCGATGCTCGTCACACACGGGGACGGCACTTTTTCATTTGCACAAATTGATTTAAACATATCCATACGTACATAATTCATACGTTCAATATCATGAGTAAAGAGCAATAGTTGAAAAAAAATGTTATGATATATATATATATATAGTCGAATTTTTGTGCACATCGTTGCCGAGGAAAAAAAAAAGATTTAGCTCAATTATTCTTCAATTACTGTGATATTCTTCTTTTTTCTGTGATCATATATAAATGAATCTCCGTGATGATTCTAATCGAAGGTTTTTTTTTTTCTTTTTTTCTTTTTCTTTTTTTTTCTTTTTTCTTTTTTTTTTTTTTTTTAAATAAATTTCTATTTCTTTGACACATGCCTGATATATATTCGTTTCAAAAATCTAGACGAAAATAGCGTGAGGTGAATAAAATCGTCGTGAAATTAATTCAATTTATTTTTGTTCATTACATATTGTATTCACTTCGTCACAATTATTCCGTGTGAACTTGAAAATTTAGAAAGGGAAAAAAAAAAAAAAACACGCTTATATGATCTGAAAATCATATAATGGAAAAAATTTTAAATAAATCTTGGATAGGAAAAGAAAAATTGAAAAAAAAATTCGAATTCTTTTTTTGTATATATATATATATATATATAGTTTCATGTTACGACTCATGTAAAAATACAGACACTCGATTACTTACGTTACATTTGTATTATATTTTTCGAATTAGTGCGAAAAATAAGTAATAATTCACGCAGTAAAGTATATATAACTTGTACGTGACTTGTGAGGGAAGAGAAAGATTTTCTTTTTTCGATTAAAAAAAAAAAATCTCTTCGATGACGGAAAATAGCAAATTTATTATTATTATATAACGTAGAACAATCGTGACCAATCTGATTTGAAATCGTTATTTATTAATATTGGTCAGCCAAAATAATAATAACGTTTCTATGCACGGGACTATTTTCCTCGGCAAGTGATGTACGATTAATATACACGCACTGTCTCACGCTATGTAATGTATATACATCGAGTCTCTCGTATTTCATGGATCATGTAAAACATATGTTTGTATTTTCCACGCATGTATATATATATATACATGTACACACGCGTCCAAAATATATATGTGTATGTATACATACGTACATTCATATATTGTATCGACGACCACTACTTCTCCACCATTGCGATTTCTTCTTGTCATGCATATTTCATCCCGCGTTGTTTTTTTTTTTTTTTTTTTTNGTTCGTAATATTTTTTTTCCTTTCTTTCTTATATATGTTATACGTGACGTCTCGTGCAAACGACTGAAATCGATTCGGATCCCCCTGTGAATCGGTGGGATATCCTGATCGGGCTGGGAGCAGAGCCCGAATTTTTCGCCTCACGCTACGAATTAAGATAATGGTCTCGCGATTTTATACTTTATTATCGACGTTATTATATTTGACGCCCCGTGTTCATCTATCGGATGATATTAAATAGATGATGATGATGATGTAATAATAATAATGTACATAGCGATGTTCTCGAAAAATGCGCATGATTATTATATATGTATAAGTATTGAGCAATTTTTTTTTTTTTTGTATCTTCTTGAGAGCCAGGAAAATTATATCACGACAACAAGTTTTCATGGGGTGAGGGACGATCATCATTCTTGGAAACTGTTGCCTCGTATTGAAAATTATTTTATTTAAATAATCTGTCACCTTATCTGTTCATCCTATTCTTTATTTCTTTTTTTTTTTTTTTTTTTTTTTTTTTTTTTTTTTTTTTTTTT
>NW_006263462.1:485317-489088 GCF_000469605.1 Apis dorsata
GAGACTCGCATCATCGTAAATACATTCTCATATTTGCATACATATTTGCATTCAATCTCTTGTACGTGTATATTTTTTTTTCCGATATATTTAAAAATATCCTTCTTTGTGAAAAATTTTTCTTTACGAATTCGTCGATCGATATTATATTTCGAGGCAATGATATATATATATATATCATATATATATGATATATATATATATATATATGTACAAAGATTGTTTCATTAAAAACGATATCATTTTCACGAAAAAAAAAATCTGCCGATAATACGAGGAGCAATATCGTTCATCGCTTTGTAAATAGCTTAATATTTATTCGAGCGCATCACCAGACAAAGTACCTGTGCATCCTCCGATGAAGAATCATCCTCCGAAGAATCATCATGGCCGCCATTTCGAAGAAAGAATCTTTTAAATCGCCAGATGGGATTCGTTCACGATCGATCTAGTTGTTATACTTTTTCTTATCTTTCTTTGTACAAAAAAAAAAACAAAAAAGAAGAGCGGACACTTCGAGCGATTTACTTTTTAATTTGTAACCATTTTTATAACATTCAAGTATTGAAAAAAAAAAAAAAAAAAAAAAAGGAAAAATTCTTGAGATTAAAGGAAATATGATGAGAAAAAATTGAAGAAAATTGTCTTTGTTTTTGTAAATTCCTTGTAAAAAAAAAAAAAAAAATAATTCTCGAAGAATTAAAGAAAATACGATGAAGAGGAAAAAAAAAAATAATCGTGTTTCTAAATTCCTCGTAAAAACGTTGGGAAAATGAAAATGGAAAAAAAAAAATGCGCATATTTAAATTATAATTTAAAAATACTGATTCACAGAATGAGTCGACAAATTTTATCAATCGTTAACTTCTCCCCCCTCCCCTTCCGACAAGCGATTTTCAAATTAACTTTGAACGTTGAAATAATTTTTAATTTCAAAAATATTAAATACTTAAAAAAACCGCTTTCGTATAAATCGACTCGTTAATCGTCCACTATCCAAGTGGAATAGTATACCGTTGATCTCGCGAAGTGTAACGTTCCAAAAAAATAAATAAATAAATAAATAATAATAATAATCGTCTCGGCGGAACGATCGGGTTACGCGTTTCAATGGGCGATCATTCTTATTGAGAAATTTATAACAACGTTATCGGCGTCCGACGATCTCGTTCCTTTTTCAGAATATTGCATTGGATAAAGTTTCGCGATGATTCATCAACCTTGAAGCGATCTCGTTCAATGCCCGTTGTCCGTCCGCGCTCCAGATGAAATTCGCATTGTCAAAGGTTTCGCGTTAGAGAGACAGAGAGAGATTTCATTTTCTTTTCATTCTTAACATAGTTACAATTCGTCAAAAAAAAGAAAGTGCTCGAAAGTTTGTTCGAGAGAAAGAGAGATGATTAATCGTAATGATAGTTGTTCAAAAATAAGAAAGAAAAATAAATTTAAAAGAGAGAGAGAGAGAGAGAAAAGTGGTAGTCGAGCGAATCCCCGCGCGTCACACACAGCACGTCCCTGAGAAGAAACAATGGAAGTGCTACGACACTGGGAGGATATAATGAACCCCCTTGTTTCGCGTTCCCCTTCTTCCATCCTTTTCTTCCCCTTCTCCTCCCACTCTCCTTTCTTCCCATTTCGTCCCAGTAACCAGAAGCTTTTCTCTCTCTCTCTCTTCGTTCATCGTATCTTCGATGTACGCGGCGAAAGCGTGCGCGGATGAAAATGATTAATGTAAGTTGACCGCGAAGAGGCGAGAAGAGAGAGAGAGAAAGGAAAGAAAGAAGAAACTAAGTACGTAATTTCTCTCCCTGACAATCGACCATGATTATACACTTGTACACCGCTTGTATAAAACAGCTTACACACACACACACGTTGACGCATCGTTGACTCTTTTAAATTTCGTGAAATTCGCATTATGATTAAAATCTTGTTCACGAAAACGATATAACCGATTTAATAAGTATTATTTCGTATTAATATATTCCCCCGTATCGTTTGATTCGTTTTCTGTATCTCGCTTTTTAAAAGTAATATTTTTTTTTTCCACATCCATAAGCTGCATCCTAACCTTCATCGCGGAAAATTTTTAGAGTCGTTGATCCGAATACAACGATGCGTACAACGTCTTAACAACGCGAGGGAAAAATTTCTAAAAATTAATTAAAATAGATTGTGTGCATAAAGGCGAGTAAATACTTTTATCTGATAATTTTTTAAATAATAAATCGATTCCGACAGAGGATTGAAATATTATTTATCGAATATAACTTGCATTTACTTGAAATCTCTTTTGAACCATTTGCTATCTAGTACTGGTGAAAGTTTATAAAAAAAAAATCCATTATTCGCTTTTTCGTTTTAACAACGATTCGTTTATTTATCGATGATAATTAGATATAATCGTTCATTTATTTTCATGCATACGATCCACGTGTTTCTCGTGTAATATTCCCCAAATTTTCATTCTCTTCTATCGTAGATATTAAATACGATACCCTCGACACCGGAACACGCACGAAACACTTGTACGCGACGTCCACTTTCCAAACGCTTTTGTTATTTCCGTCGCGCGAAAGCGCCCCTTCTATGTGAGCGTGTATGTAAAGGTTTTTCGATTACGTAACCGCAACCTCGGATGATCGATGAATAGATGGCGACCGTATCGAAAAATACTTCGACTATTTTTTTCTCGTTGAATCATCGTTGGTTTTCGGGGAGAGACATCTACGTATTCTTACGTACGTACAGAATGAATCATGTAAATAGAATTTAAAAAAAAAAAATATAGGACTCTACTCGAGAAGCAAAAAGCATTAAGTTTTTAAAATCTTTCCTATCGAAGATTCTTTTAAATTCTATTGCTACGTGAACTGTATAATAGCATATGAGCAAAACGAGAAGAATTTTTTTTCTTTCTCTCTATCTTAGAGAATATTCATTTGTACCAATTGTAGCCTCTACGAAACACACGATTTATATATATATATTTCGTGTCGTGGAATCGTAATTCGTTTGCAGTTCGATCGATGGCAACGTACTCATCGATTAACTTCGTCGATGACTGCATCGTGGCCTGTTAGTACAGTTGCACGTCGCATACATACGTTGTGTATATAATTAACGAAAACGAGGAGCAAACAAGAATGTATCAATCGGATATTTCTGTCTCGATAGATCATCGATCGAAAGGATTCGTTTCGTTCGATTAAAGAATAAGTTCGTTAAAGAATAAGCGGGAGAAGAATATTAATGACAATGGTAAGGATGATAATAAAAAAAAAAAAAAGGAGAAGAAGAAAAGGGGGAAAAAAAAAGAAAGGCATTGCGTGAATGGAAGAGGATTGCGCAATCGAAGAAACGATGACGGAGAAGCGAATGAGAATAAGGTGGAAGAGAGAGAGGGGAGGGGAGGGGGAAGAGAAAGAACTGTTAGGCATAAAAACGAACTCTCTAATTGTATGAATAATTGTACGGAGTAACGGAGGTTCGATCGGTAATAAAGAAAAGATTTAACCTTCTGTCCTCTATTTTATGCTATTATAAATGTTGTACAAGTTATTTATTTTCGACGTGGAATTCAAAACTTTTATTTCGATTCTGAAATATAATTATATAATATTGTTAGAATAAGTTTTGACGAGGAAACGAAAGTTAAATCTTTGGTTTCTCAAAATTTTTCTCCAGTGTAATTTTTATATGTTCATTCATTATATGTATTAAAGAGGTATCGTTAATACGTTTCGTATTTTTTTTTTTTTTTTTTTTTAC
>NW_006263462.1:489321-490792 GCF_000469605.1 Apis dorsata
GGATCGTCATCTCTTATCGTCATCAGAGATTAGTCAATCTTCACGTTTCATCTTGACACACTGCCAAAGTTTCTGTAACGTATCTCTTTTTTTCTAATAAGAAAAGATCTCGTGTTTATCTAGTTTATCTTATTTTATTTGTTTGTTTTTTTTTTTTTTGAAACATAGAAAATGATAAGAAAATGCAAAGAATCGATTGAATCGATTTTATACGGACGATTTATCGATATTTACGATATCGATGATGTTTTATTTAATAAATCTTTTTTAAATCAATATTTTTTTTCTTGTTTTATGATTTTGCCCTTATTACGAAGATATTATTGACATATGAGACTTCATTTTATTAAAAAAGAGAGTTTGTTTTATTTAATATCTTATCTCTCCCCTCCCCCTCACATTTTTATTTATTATAAAATCGATTAAGAATTATTTAAGAATTAAAAATGACAAAATACGCGAAGAATAATCATGAACAATGCGTGAAATGCAATAATATTCGTGTTCCATTCCCAAAAAAAAAAAGATATTTTACTGTCTTTAAGTATAACACGCGGCGTCATTGATATTTGTGAGTAATTATATAATATCAATATTAAAATAATACGAGATAAATTTTGAGAATCGTAATTATAATTGTTTGCTAAATAAACAGTCATTAACGATGACACATTCAACATTCATAATCGTATAATTATTTTCGAGTTATTGATTGTATGATTTTTTCGCTTATCACAATAGTGCAAACGTCAATTGTCGATAAAAAAAAAAAAAAAAGGACACGTGAAAAATTACAACCAAAATAAAACACTAAAAATATTCGAAATAACATGAGTGAATATTTCGATGGATATTTCTCTTCTAAAATAAAAGAACAAAGAATAATTTGTAACTCATCGTTAACGTGACTTACTATTAATAATGTTAATTACAAAGAAAATATTATATCAAATTTTTTTCTCACACTCGAAATATTAGTCGACAATGTTCTCGATCGCCAGCAAAAAGTTTAATTTCTTCAACGTGCGATCGTATATCATCGTTAACCCGCGAACGCCTTAATAATAAATAGCAATAAAGTGAAATAAAAATCATTCCCGCCGTGGAACCAGACCACGATTCGTATTTGAAACATACGTACGAAGTCCAAGTCAAATAAATCGCATGCGCCGCTCGAACGTTCTAGGCAACAGCGTGTAACATGGCACTCGATGCCAATTCACCCGGCAAGAGAGAGAGCTTTCACGAAAGCCGATCGTGAAGAAAGTTCGATCGTGCCTTCTAGCGTTTCGTAGCGGCATGGTTACGCCTTCGTTTTGGCGAACGATCCCACAAATGATCGCGGTTCCATCAGACGCAAAAGTCATACGTTAGGTTACGTCATTTTGTTCCAGAAGATAGCGGACATTTGCTTCCGCCATTTCTTACTTTCTCTTTATCTCTCTCTCTCTCTCTCTCTCTCTCTCTCTCT
>NW_006263462.1:490870-491455 GCF_000469605.1 Apis dorsata
CTTAACTATCTTTCTTTCTTCCCTCCATGTTCCACAAATTAGTCGTTATCTGTTTTAAAAGGATTACAAAACGATTGTTCTTTGACGTCGTAAATGCGATACGCAGCATTCGATTTAAGAGAAAATGTGTTGCAACAACCGTGGAATATTTGTCCGCTTTAAGCCATTTGCATGGGTATATGGTTGAATGGCCCGCCATGTTTGCCTCTGCTGTATCATATAATGGAATATTCCATCGAAATATGCGAAGAATTATTATATGCGATTGATCTATTATGATTTTATAATACAGAAGATAAAAATGGTGGCTTCTTTCTTATTCGAATGTTGAAACATATTTTTACGTATCTACTTTGTGACGAGTAATTTTTTTTCGTATTATATAAAAAAGAATTGTTTTCCTCTGTTTGCAAATGGGTTAAAGGTGTGGTGTGAATTATGTGTCGAAAACACATATTGCATGATTCTTTTTTTTTTTTTTTTTTTTTTCGAAAGACAATATTGTGATTACGATTCAAACGACGATTAAAGTGTAAATATTTGTTAAGCGAATATTTGTATGTTCTTTTTTTTTTTTTTTTTTTT
>NW_006263462.1:491495-493359 GCF_000469605.1 Apis dorsata
TCATTGTCGAGCGATATTTGAGAATCTATTTTATGAGGACGGATTATGATACACGCGCCGTACACGTTTCTCGAGAAGAATAAAGCAAAGAATTTAAATTTTCAGTCTTTTCATCGAACATGTGTCTCTTTAGAAATGAAAAAAAAAATTAATTATTTGAAAACGTTTCGAATATCGAAACGGAAACAATTTTGTATTTATATTACATCTTCGACAAACTTCCATTTTCCCTTCCTTTTTCTTTTTTTTTATTATTATTATTCCAAGTTGTTTTCGAAATTTCATAAGGAACCAGAAATTCACAGAATATAGACAGTTAATATTTTCGCTTGATATAAAGCGAAAATATGAAATAAGGGAAATTTGAAATCGTAAATTTTTATTGCCTTTTATATATATATATATATACCAACAAAAAACAAATTCCAATCGTGTTTTTATTAACGCTCACCATTATCTTCTGCTCTTTTAGAATCACGTATTTGAAAATCAAGAATGCAAATGATCCCCGACTTATATTTTACAGTGTAAGAAATTGTTTATAGCATTACACATTTGCACGTCATTCACACGAGATAAAATAAAATTCTTTTCGAAATATTTCCGAGCATAGCACGTATCGTACGATAAATCGATGATCTGCCGAATTACATTATTTCCTTATTGCGATTAGGACGATTAAAAGATAACTGTAATTTGCGTACAAAGCGAAAGTGATACTTCTCCGTAATGGACGTGGTTATACGGTTTTTCACAGTGTGTAATTACAGGCCGGTTATCAAGGCACGTATATTTTCGTTTCGAATATTCTAACGTCATCACAATGACGTAAAGAATATATAAAAACATTGAAAAATGATCTTGGACAGATGATCGATCTTACGAAAACATGTTTGCGGGAATCGAAAGATGATTTATATTTTTGAATGGAAATTTTTTTATTTACTATCACTCGATGCTTCGTTGAGAAATTGATCGAGTAATAAAATAATCGTTAAAAATAAATAAATAAATAATAATAATAATAATAATATACGCCGAATTTTTTTTCAAAAAAATTCATTCGAAAAATATTATTATGTTGAATATTCGATGATTATCGTGATATTCGGTTATTCGTTGATATTACTTGTACAAAAACAAAAGTCTTATTATTTATTATGCTTTTTTGATATCATTATCTTCGGAATCTCGCGATAAGAAGATCGTAGACGATCAACTGCGTTGTAATTTGCTTGTTTATATTTTCCGGTTAAAACATTTCGTTGAGGAGAGAGATCTCGATAAGATAGAGGAGCAAAACAATTATTTCCTTTGATTTATTTGATAATAAAAATAATTCATTTACATATTTATTTTTTTTTTTTTACGTATCGCGTAAATCTTCTCCTCGAACGTGTTACGACTCGTGCCATGATTAAAACATTTTTGCTAATACTACAAAAATATAATTGTGTCCGAATTCAGAATTATCTCGATCAGTTTTTGTTGCGTTGACAACGAAACTTATAACGATATCTTAATTTCGTAAGAAAACGTTTTTTCGTTCTTTCCTTCCTTTTCTTTAGTTTCGATCGATTCTTTTCTTATAATAATGGATCAGCAAAAAGATTCATTATCAATATAATTAATAAATTGCACGATTGCAATTACGCGCAATTATTTTTTTCTTTTTATTCTCTATAAGTCGTTTCGAAATCGATCGTTTAAAAAGATTCAAAATAATTGGATTAATTTATCTAAGAACGTAAGAACGATAATCTCTGTTTTAACATCTTACGAAATTTTCTCGTGGATCTTCGTAATCTTGCGAACGCAAGGAATTGCTTTTTTTTTTCTTTTTTTTTTTTTTTTTTTTTTTTTT
>NW_006263462.1:493568-513807 GCF_000469605.1 Apis dorsata
ATCGGGGAAAATTCGATTTCAAAGCCACGTGTCGCGTGCGCATTACGCAATAATTGCACAACTGACGGATTATTACATTTCCTACGATCGTTGCGTAAAAGTCTATCGATTCCATTAAAATCGACGACTTCGATTGTTGCATTGAATTTGTAAAACGTGTCTTCGTTTCAATATTTTTTTAGAATAAAAACAACTGTGTGTGTGTGTTATTTCTCAAAATTTCAAAATTATAATCATCGTTCTCGTTTCTCAATCAAAATTCTTAGGAATCACGTTTCCTAAAAACGTCAGGCAATTTAATCGTGAATACGCGAAAGGTTTTTATTGCGAATTCTGAAATAAATGGAATAATTTCTCATTTGAGAAAGAAAAAAATTCATTATAATAATAGTAAAAAAAAAAATAAATAATTACGTATTCTTTTTTTTTTTCTTTTCTTTTCATCTTTTTTTGAATAGCGCGCTTTAACAGCACGTGTTCAGCACGTGCTTAATAACACGAAACGAAAATCTAGAGACCTTTGAGTTAAAAATAAAACTGTTTAACTCTACGGAGTACATTAGTATGTGTATATGTATTTACGTACAATTGCACATATTTGTTACTCGATAATTGTGTTGTACGACCAACGCGCATACATATACACGCGCATGCTCACAGGGCTCACTGCTAACCAGAAAAAAATTATAGTAAACGAGCGGCTCGCTCACCCGTGCTAGACATTCGGAAGGTTTTTACGCGGGTCAGGGACATATTCGGAGGCGTTGCCTCTCTTAAATTTGTCCTCCACACTCAAGCCGCTTATTAATACACACGTAACACATACGATATACTTTATCGTCTGGTTATTGAACTGTTTTTCAATTTTGTCTCTAGAAAAAAAATGGATATTTCGAGGTGAACGATCGAGCGATCTCTGTTAAATATTTAACGCTTGAATACATTAGAAATTTTCGAGGTCAAATTAATAAAATATGACAAAAATAGAAGGTAACCAGGACTACGTTCGATCCACATGTAACGATGATTCGTCACGTTCGTAATTTTTTTTTTTTTTTATTCCTTTACAAGTATCGCCAAGGACGATACAACTCGGTGTACCGTTAAATTATTTGATACTTCATACTCAATAGATAGGAATCTTAGGTAGGATTGTGTAACTCTTTCGTTGAAGGATCTTTTAGCGTAAATAATTTAGTGATGTAGAGGAGTGGAAAGAAGTTAAAAAAGAATCACACTGTAAAGTAAAAAGTTAAACATTGAATGCAACTTAATGCTTCAATTAGCGTTCGTTATCGACCTAGTCGTGAGTTTAGTCGTGAGTCTAGTGAATCTAAATAGTTTGGATATTAAACACTTCTAGTATGTAGGTTAGCATAAAACTTTCTCACGTATCTACGGCATCTTTCTAAATATACGTTGACATCTGCTATTTCTTCTGTTATCCAAATCGCTTTCCCTTACCCAACGTATATACCAACCGTGGTGTATAATAATTTCAGGTTACATCGTTATCACACTGCCATAAGTGTTTTACGATACTCTCTTGTTATCAATCTACCACTATCAAGAGGTAGTAAACTCGTTCCACGAATCCCTTGTACCTTCTTCTCTGTTAAATATAAATACAATCCAAATTGACGACGCGTCAAAGTAAATAAAAAATAGAAAAAATAATCTGCTCTGTTTTCGTTTTTTGTCATCGAGAAGGCGGTCGAAAATCAAAGTTGAAAATCAATGTTGAAAAAAATAACTGATTAAAAATTTCGAGTAAAGTTATTTATTAAGTAATTATTTATTAAAATATTCGTAATTATTATTATGTTTCAACCAATAAATTATCGTAATTATCGAAGTAATTCGTAACTTTTAAACTATTAAATTTTCCCCATCACTGTCGAAAACTTACGTACTGCGTGAATGGAAAAGGAGAGGATGCTGCTTGCAACCAGGGCATGTCGGCGGAGATAGGAGCGGGTCGTGGAGAGAAAATCCGCGGTGTTTCGTGCGGCGTAACAACTTTCTTTCCTCGGATAAGGACGCGTGGGTAGCGGCCGAACGTGGGGGACCACCTCGAGGAGGAAGCGTTTCCTAGGGTAACGGCCAAGGAGCCGCCGTGTTCAAGAAAACTTTCTCCACGCCCGCGACTACACGAAATGGAAACCTTGGAAATCATTCTTGGAGAGAAGTTTCGATCGAATCTTCGAATTTATTTTTTTTTTTTTTCGGAAATTGTTTCGAAAATGAAGAAAATATTTTTTTTTTTTTTAAATAAAATTCTAAAATTCTAATCTAAATTTCTAAAAATAAAAATAATTTCTTAAAAGTCGAGATTAGAATTGGGCTAAAGCGATCTTTTGGTCGTTCGCCAAATGTGATTCTAAATATAATTCATTCATCTTTAAAAATCTTTGTATAATTTTCGTTTTTATTATTATTGGAACGATAAAATTAAATATAGGTGCACCTATGCTTACGTTACGGAAGGTGCGTCGATAAAAATAATTGGATTCCATATTTACAAAATATATGTATGTGTAGATAATATAAAAGAAAAAGAAAAAAAAAATCATTGACTTAAGTGATAATGATAATGATATAATAAAGTATGCATAATAAAAAACAATGAAGGAAAGACAATAAATAATAACACGGTTTATTCGTCATAGATAACGATTCGATTAAGGTAATTAGTATCGTCCTGTGGTCCAACAAAACACCTGTGACGTAATATCGATACATTCTGGTGTGCTCGTTTCGTTAGACTGATTTTATCGATGTCTTGCGCACACAGGAAATTCCGACACAAAGTGGATAGCAAAAATAAAAAATACGTCAAAACATCGAACGAAGGTATATCGAACTATTTTTTGTCATTTTCGATGGAATGTTTTAGCATAGTAATTTAATATAAAACGTTTATTTGCATCTATGCGAATATTCCAAATTATAATTTACAATCGAGTCTGCTTGTTATCTCTGTTCATCGCTTTGAATAATTTTGTTAGCTTCGTTGAAACGTTTCGTTCGTAAAACTATTTTACCGTAGCTCGATTAAATTTAACATCGGCATTTGATTTTATCAACTTTCTTAAAAATTTCTCTTTAGACGAGTCCAATTCCTTGACGTAAACGTGATGAAAATAAAGAAAAATCCTATTAATTTTCGTCGCGTTAGCAAAATTTCAAATGTTTGCATTGTTTGAAGGTTATGCTGCTCGTTATTCACAGACGTACGGTTACGATACTTATGTCCTTACTTGTTCGAATTTCAACAAGTCATTGCAACCCAGAGAAAAGGAAAAATTGAAAAAATCTTCTTATCCTTTTATTAGCTGTGAAACACGTGGTGACGAGTGAAATTATGAAAAAAGGAAACTTGAAATTTTCACGAGACAGGCAGAGATAGGAACATCAAATATTCCGAAGGTAGGTTAGCTCGATTGGGAAATCAAAGAACGGAAGACACGAACGTGGTCGCTCGTCGTTTGCGGATTGCGAAATATAAAATTCGGCGTTACATCAATTTCTTACTATATATTATTGTTCGTTGAATGAACACAAAATATTTTTTTTTTCTTTCGGATAATATTTCGTGCAAAAATGTTTTTGAAAAGATATGTAATAAACATGGAGATGTTATTAATAACATCGTGTTTATTGTAAACAGATTCATTTGATTTTTTTGATTTATGATTTATGATAGAACGTTGATCGAGATATTTTTTTACCATTTTCATGTAATTTGTTGATTTTCCATCGTTATCAAACAATATTTCTACGGATCGATTGAAATGAACACGTTACCTTGAAAACATAATTTTTTCCTAGAAAATGAACGTTTAATGTATTATACGTTAAAAATTGAATCGTGATCAAATTGATTAAAAATTTAATCAATAATTCATAGTGTTATGTTATTGACTGCATTATGCCGAATAAATAAAAATTTACGTACAATGAAATCGAATTAAAAAATCGCTTAATAGTTACATGTTCGTATATTAAATGTATTTAATATACGATATTATTGCAATGAGCTATTCTCGTTCACTCTTTGGTCACGCTTTCTCTAAGAAATTCGAGACAGAGCTTTGCTTTTCCATTTGTACAATATACTTAGCAATTATATTTTATTTAAAGTTATTTGAGATAGATACTTGTATATCCTGTATTGTATTGATTTACAATTGATACAAGTGCATGGAAACAATATTTATATTCCAGAAAAAATCTATTTTAACCTTGTTTTTACATCGATATATCTTCGTGTAAAAATTTGAAATTTAGTTTCTATATTTAATAAAAATATACATATTTATAATAAGAGTTTTTTTTTTTAATGATCTTAAATAATTTTAATATTAATAGTGTTGCGATGCACAATATTTGAAAGATAAAAATTGATTCTTGACAGACTCGTAATCAAATTAATGATCTGAATAATTGCTGATCGAACGTTATTTGATATTTTGTGGTATAATTTTGATAGTTCTTTTCTGATGTGAACCTATTCTTCTGTGAATTTTAAAATGCATGGATTGAAGATTGTTATGTTTTTAACACATTATATCTCTGAAAGGAAGACAGAAGCTTCTTCCAGTGGAAACAATTGCGAAAATTTTTGGAATATTTCCGATACTGGAATAGTTCGATTTTAATAGTTTTTTTTATGAGAGAATAGTAAGTATTTGTACTCACTCACTACTGGAGAATCTTCAAGATTTTTAATTTATGATGTTTGAAATCTATCTAGATATAGAAAATAAATTATTGTAAAGAAATTATGAATTACATACCATTTAAGTAAACTAATATTTCATGATGAACGATGAAATTCTATATTTTTTCGTTTAAAAGTAACGATAAATTTTTAACCGTATCGGAAACCTTGTCTACGTTCTTTGTTATGAAAAATTATTAGTATGCAGATACTCATATATCTCAATAAATATCGAATTGATATGTATTATTGTTATGGATAATTGTTATATTATTATTTGATTGTGAAGTCGATGAAACATTAAGAAATGAAGAATAAATTATTTTTATTCCTATAAGAATAATTTCCTATAAAAATATTTTAGCTTGCTTTCTTCTTCACTTCTATGTTTATATTTTAAGTGATTTAACAAATACTTAAATAATGTTTTTAACTATAGATTCGAGAAATATTTAGAGAAATATATTTAAAATTTCTTCCCAAGATAACTTGAAATAAACTAAAATTGTTGTTTTGCATTAATTCTTATTATTACATGTGAAAATATGTGATAGAATTATCTTTATACATAATATAATTTATATTATCTATTATATTATTATCTTTATAATATAATATAATATTTGATGTATATTTATGTATATTTCACAACAAAGTAGAAAAATTTCAAGAAAAATATTGATTATTATGTAGATTAAAAAATATAAAATTTTTACATTTAAATTTTTTTATAAAATAAATCGATTCTATCGAATATGTGATTCTATCGATGTGCATCATCGATTCATCGAGAAGTTTGATAAAAGTCGAATAATGAAAGCCTAAAATGGCGATCAGTAGACGCTAGTAACAGCTGTTCTGACGCTAGGAAGGTATTGGAGTGTAAAATTTATATATCTTTCTTTTTTTTATCATTAATTTAATTGAATATATATTTGATAAACTTAATAATACCAATGATTAATTGGAAAAAATCAATCTATTACATATATTCAAAGAAATAAATAAACGAAAATGCTTGTCAAGATATAGGTTATCGTATTTACGTATAGCCTGAAAATGATTTTTACGTTTATAACATTTTATTAAATAAAATAAAAGAAAAAAGAAAATTCATTTTTTAATAAAAAACGTGCCAAAATGTCAAATTCGATTCCTCCACGATGGCTTCATTGTCCACGGAAAGCAATCAAATTAATTCAAAATAAGTTCCTTGCTTTCAAAACTCCATTGTCATCTTCATATGACAACCAAGTACCAGAAGAATGTCGGTTTACAGTGGATATGTTATTCGCATCGTTAAAAAGTCAGAAAATAAAGTTAGGTTTATGGATTGATCTAACTAATACTACAAGATTTTACGATAAAAAAAGCTTAGAAGCGTATGGTTGCAAATATTTAAAGTTACAGTGTAGAGGTCATGGTGAAACTCCTTCTGAAGAACAAACAAGAACATTTGTGCAAGTTTGTAAAAAATTTATATCATATAATCCATTAGAAGTTATTGGTGTTCATTGTACACATGGTTTCAATAGAACTGGCTTCCTTATAATTAGTTATTTAGTAGAAACTGATGGTACTAGTGTTGATGCTGGTTTGGCAGAATTTGCTAATGCAAGACCACCAGGCATATATAAAGGTGATTATATTCAAGAATTATTTAGGCGATATGATGATATTGAGGATGCTCCTGATCCTCCACCAAGACCAGCTTGGTGCTTAGAATATGATGATTCTAATGTAGAAGATAGAGATGAAGGTCCAAGTACAGATAATGATAATTATAATCAAGATATATTCAATAAAAGAAGAAGACGTGAATTTAATAATAAAAATCCAGTATTTATGGCTGGTATACCTGGAGTGAAACCTATTTTAGATAATAGGAAATTAAGTGGAATACAAAGACGTGTTCAAGATATCTGTTCTTGGAAATCAACAGGATTTCCAGGTTCTCAGCCAGTTTCTATGGATGAAGATAATATTAGATTGTTGCATGAAAAACCATATAGAGTGTCATGGAAAGCAGATGGGACCAGGTAAGATGGCGATATATTTCAAACATTGAAGATTTTGAAATATTAAAATATCAATTGTATTAGATTGATGATTATTATTATTGTATATAGGTATATGATGTTAATTCAAGCGGATGGAGAAATTTATTTTATAGATAGAGATAATAGTATATTTCAAGTTAATGGAATGACTTTTCCACATCCAAGAGATATATCTAGAACTCTTAAAGATACATTGTTAGATGGTGTAAGTAATTTTTTATAGAATTAACAAAAATTTGAAATTATTAAATCAGTTATATAGAAATATTTTTATAGGAAATGGTGATTGACAAAGCAGATGGTAAAGAATATCCAAGATATTTAGTTTATGATGTAGTGATGTATGATAGCAGAGATGTTAGTAAATTGCGATTTCATCCTGACCGTTTTTGTATCATTGAGCGTGAAATTATAGGTGGCAGACATAGAGCAATGAAAGAAGGAAAATTAAGAAAAGAAATAGAACCCTTTTCAGTACGATTAAAATCCTTTTGGGATGTAATACAGGCTGCTAGTTTATTAAGTGAAAAATTTGCCAAACAATTAGGTCATGAACCTGATGGCTTAATATTTCAACCTGCTAATGAACCTTATTGTCCAGGACTTTCACGAGAAGTTTTAAAATGGAAACCTTTATCACATAATTCTGTTGATTTTAGATTAAAAATAGTAACAGAATCTGGGGAAGGAATTCTTCCACAGAAAGTTGGACAACTCTATGTAGGTGGTATAAAAGAACCATTTGACAGAATGAAAGTTACTAAACAGATAAAAGATTTAAATAATGCAATTATAGAATGTAAATTTGAAAATGGCAAATGGGTGTTTATGCGTGAAAGAACTGATAAATCATTTCCTAATTCATTCAGTACAGCTCAATCAGTATGTAAAAGTATTATAAAACCTATAACAACTGAACGACTTTTAGATTATATAAATAGGCATCGATTTTTACAAGATGATTCTGATCTTATGCCACCACCGAATAAAAAGCGTAAATGATTATATTTAGTTTTAATGGTACTACAATGTATTTAAAAATTAAAAAATAGATTTATTGTAAAATTTTAATGAATTTACAAGCATAAAAATTATTCAAGCTTTATTAATTATATCTAGCTTATTATATTCCATCAAACTTGTTTTAATTGCTGTAAAACTTTAATAATCTTAAATTGTTCATTCAATAAAGAAACTTTGTAATAAATCATGTGTGTTTTTTTTGTAAGTTATACAAGATATTTATTATATAATGTCTTCCTTGGATTAGAATTATTTTTATTGAAATAAATAAATTTTAAGATTATAAATTTTAATTTTTCAGATAGGACTGTTCTCTTATGGTATACAAAAGAATTGACAATAAAAGAAAAAAGATCGCTTCGTGTTAATGTTGAATTTGATCATGCCACATTAGTACGTTGGTCTCCTGATGGTAAAGCTTTTCTTATACATAAGGCTGTGGCAAATACTATTGAAGTTTATAAAATTTCCAAAAAATCAGATGGTACTTTAGCTTCTGCAGCTAAAGCTCTAGAATTTTCAAAGGTATATATTAAAATTTTATTTTTTATATTGTTTTTTTTTTTTTTAATACAAACTTTATGTTTTTTATTATTCATTTTTAGCGACATACTGAAGATGTAGTTGGCATGGATATTGCATGTACAGGAAAATATATTATTACATGCAGTAAATTAAATGATCTTATAGTATGGGATCTTAAAGGACAGATTCTTACAACTATAGAATTACATCTTGGATCAACATATAGAGCTCGAATATCACCTTGTGGACGTTTCATTGGCACATCTGGTAATATTTTATAAATTATTAATTTATTTTATTTTATTTTATATTTTATAATTTATCAATGTCTTAATAATTATATTTTATTATCTAGGATTTACTCCTGATGTAAATATATGGGAAGTAATATTTAGTAAATCAGGAGAATTTAAACAAGTAGCAAAGGCATTTGATCTTGCTGGTCATTCATCTGGAATACTTGATTTTACATTTAGTGCTGATAGCAGTAGTATGGCAACTGTATCAAAAGATGGAACTTATCGTTTATATGATACAAAAAGTAATAAATTATATAATGATATTTTTGCCATATATTTTCTGTCTTGAATTGTTATATTTAAATTGATTATTATATTAATATATTTATAGTTGAATTTGAAAAAGGAGAAGATCCTCATGTACTTCAAACTGTACAATGGGAAAATACAACAATAGCTAATATTATGCTCTCTCCTAACACTGAAGTTTTGGTGATATCTCATGGATCTTCATTAAGTTTTTATTCTACAATTACTGGTTTGTTAGATACTACAATAGAAGATATTTTTTTAGGTATTTTTCCATTCAATTTTTATAAATAATTTATATTTATTTAATCTATATTATATTTATTTTAACTATATTATGTATTACAGGACCTATTACATGCCTAGCTTTTGATACTGTAGGAGAATATATCTTAGTTGCTGGAGATAGACATATAAAGGTTTTTCGCAACGTTACTGGTTATCGAGTGGCAATCGAATCTGCCAAACGCAAACTTATGCAAAAGCAAACTTCGGCTACAAAAGAACGTTTAGAAAAACTCATTGAAGATAATAGAAAATTTCTTCAAATAATGGGAGAAAAGTGTCCTTAATGAAATAATTATAAAGTTTTTTTGAAGGCCAATAATTTTAAAATTGCATTTAAAAAAGATTGTTTGTAACATAATTTTTTAATGTATTTGAATAAAAAGATTCATACGCGCGAATTCATTTGTTTATAATAAATTGAAAATTTTTGATAAATTTAAATTCATTGTTTTTATGATATAAATCATATTATCAGAATTTACAGATTTGAAAAATGCCAGCTGAGATAAATATGTGAATTTTTTTGACCTTGAATATGTACATATTTATTTTTGACATCATTTCGTTTACTCTGTAGTTAATTGTGCAACACGAACCGCTATGCTTGCAATAATAGAGGTTTGCTATTAATATATTATCTTTCTAGTATGTTTTTATAAATTACATATAGATATACATTGCAGCAACCAATTTCCCTAATTGAATGGAATTTAATAAATGATTTAAATAGTTTACCAGAAAATAAAGATATTAGTATGTATATATCTCATATAGATTTTATACTTTTAAATATCAAATTCTAAAGATATTAATATTGTTTTCAGTTATAGATTTTCTTTTGGAAAGACTACAACATGGTCAAATTTATACATGGGTTGATTCATTACTCTTGACATTAAATCCTAACAATGAAGCATTAACATCTCATTTGTATCATTCTTCTAAATTTGATAAACAAATTGCTACTTATGAAACAAGTCCTCACATATTTACTATTGCTGCTAAGGCACATTACAATCTTATTAAGAAATTTGGACAAAATTCTCAGGTAGAACATTTAATGAAAAATAATAAATAATAATAAATTAATTTCTTTTGTAAATTTATTAGTGCATTATGAATTCAGGTAATTATTATAAGTGGAGAAACTGGAACAGGAAAAACGTTTAATGTTTACAAATGTTTAGAATTTTTTAGTAACATTAATAAAGCTTCAGTACAACTTTCTGAAGGAGATTATATGAATAATATAATGTTAAGAATTACAGACGCGTGTCATTTGATATCTGTTTTTACAACTGCATGCACTGAAAAAAATGAAATAAGTTCAAGACATGGAGAACTTATTAAACTTTATTATAAAAATAATATTATTGGTGCAACTATTAACTCATTTCTTTTGGAGAGAAATAGGGTAACAAGAGGTTCAGACGATTTTCAAATTTTTTATCAGGTTTGATTTATCATTTTCATTTATTCCTACAGTAAAAAGTTAAAATGTATTTATAATAATATTGAATAATATATTTCAGATGATATTTGGAATATCAGAGACAGAACTTAAAGATTTTTATTTATCTAAAGATAAAGATTATGATATATTAAGTTCTATAGATTATGAAAAAAAAAAATATTTTCAAAATGATTTTCAATATACTCTAAATGCATTGGATATGTTGGATTTTAAACCTGATCAAAAAAAACATATCTTTCAAATTCTTGCTTTATTGATTCATATGGGAAATATTAAATTTATAAAAAATAGTAAAATATGTATAATTGATTTTAGTAATAATAGTATGTTGTGCTAATTTTTTTAAATAAATATAAATAAATAAATATAAATAAATATAATATAAATATAAATAATACAAATAAGAAATTTTATATAATCTTTTTTGTAGAATCCAAAGAAGCTTTAAAAAATAGCTGTATTCTTGATTTTTTAATTGAAGATACCATGATAAAATTGCTTATAATCATTCTTATAAATCCGCAAAGTATTTGGCGAAAATACACCTCGTATTATCGATATCTTGTTACTATTGATGCATATCGTAATAGATTACATAGTATAATTAGATATATATATGATCTTCTTTTTCACTGGATTTTAAATCATGCAAACAATATTTTGTCTCTAAAACAACAATATTCTCAATGGCTTGGTATGTTAGAAATTTAGTATTAAAAATTCATCAAATTATATATATATTCTCTTTAGGTATACTGGATATCTTTGGTTTTGAATCTTTCAATAAAAATGGCATGGAACAGATTTATGTAAATTATGTTAATGAAAAAATGCAACAATATTTCATAGAATCTTATGTGAAAAATAGTCATGATAATTTACAAGAAGAAAATTTTATTGAAATTTGCAATCCTTTGCATACTATTAATTTATATAAAGAATGTTTAAACGTTATTGAAGAAAATTTATTTTTAATTTTAAATGATGTATGTAAAAAATTTTTTATTCAATTGTACATGAAATTTATTATTACAATAATATTTATTATAACAATTTTCATTTACAGGCTTGTCAATCGTTCGTAGTAATTGATATATTAAAGATAATTCAGTTGGTATATAAAAATTTACATAATATACAAAAAAAATTTTTAAATGAAAAAGAAGGAAATTTCATTATAGAACATTATTCTGGTCCTGTTGCATATTCTATAGAAAATATATTATTTAAAAACATAGATAAGGTATTAAATATATTTTGCAATTTGGAATTGTTAATAATTTTAATTTTTTAAAATTTTATTATAGGTTCCGAGTGAAATATCTTTAATTTTTAGTACAAGTAAAAATAAATTTCTTCAATCTTTAATTAATATTGAAGAAAAGCAATATTTATATATTGTAAAATTTACTATTAAAAAAAAAACAATGTTAGCTAAGTTAAAATATAATATGGATATACTTATTAAAGAACTTAGCAAATGTGATTTACATTATGTACGATGTCTTAAACCAAAGTAATATATATTTTTGCATAAACTTTTTTTATTATTTTTTTATATTTAATAATTATTTTTTTCAGTCGATTGATAAATCAGGAATGGAATCAAAAAGATTTTCAAAAACAATTGGCATGTAGTGGTATTTTTGATGTTCTGTCCTTAGCTAAATGCAAGTATCCTATTCATTTCTCTTATCGAGATTTTTATTTTTGTTATTCTAAAAAATTTACAGGTAAGTGATACAAATATTTTGTTTATTTATATATTATAATTACTATATATTATATCATATTTATTAAAATATAAAAACGAAAATATTTCTTAACCAGAAACAATTAATTTTGATAAATGTAAACTGATTGTGGAATCAGTTATATCTAAAAAAGATTTACAAACACAGATTTATTTTGGAAAACAATTGATATTTTTAATACAGCATATTTTTTTTATATTAGAATCCTATAAAAGAAATTATCATATAAAATGTGTTCATAAAATACAAGAATTTTGGATGAGACATAGTAAACATATTTTATTTTTATTTATGTATATATATATATATATTTTTTTATATTAATATAAATATTTTATATTAATATAATCTTATATTTTTTTAAAAATATTTTTTTTTACAGAATGTAAAATAACATTACCTATTTTAAAATATTTAACAAATAATTGTCAAATACAAAATGTTTCTGAAATGAATAAAAATATAATATCTGTTAAAATTATACTTGATCATGAATTGAAAAAATTAAATACTTCTGAAAAAAATAATAACATATTTTTCATTAATTCAATTTTTTTTAAAAATAATGATAAAACAAGCTATTCAAACTTTGTAATAAAAAATACAAAAGATAATAAAAATATTAATATATATAAAAATTTGAAAATTCATTCACAGAAAGAAAATAAGAATGATTCAATAAAAATATTAAATACTTTGGAAAAAATATATGTTCGTAAAAATTCGCAAACAAACTTAAAGAATTTTAATTATCAATTCAATCCAATATACATTAAAAATTTCATTAAAAATGATACTTCAAAATTTATGAGAAAAATCAATATTAATAATTTTTTAAAAGTTATTAAATATAGCAAAAATATTCATAAATATAATGATATAATGAACAATTGTAATAATAACAACAATAATTTATTGAAACAATATTTAGGATTACATGTTACTTCAATTCATATAGATTCTACAAAAAAAAATTATGAAAAAAAAAATTCTATATATCATAAAACAGTCAGTATTTTTATTTGATATTTGAATAAATTTTAAATATTCATATCATATCATATATAAATTCTAAAAATTTATTTATTCTTTTTAGGAAAATACTAATCTCATTCAAATGGATTCTTATCCGCTTTTTTATAAAAATGGAATTTTAAGTCGACGACGACTTACTGCAGTATGTGTTTTAAAATCATAATAGTATTAAAAAATAATACTAATGCTAAAAATAATTATTTCAGATACCAATAAAAATGCATATTCGAACTACATGTTTGATTAATTCACATATATTACCACGTAACAAATTACCACAAGGATTACAAGATTGTCTTTGATAAAAAGAATTAATATTTTAAAGTCAGTTATTATTTCAGTCTTTTACTTATTATTAGTTAAATAAATAAATTAATTAATTTTTCTTATTATATTTTTTAGCAATATACAGAAGATATTGTACATATGTTCATATATAGAAATATATCTACTATTATAAATAGTTATAAATATTAAATTTTATATGAATGCATTGTAATATAAATAAAAAATTATACTTCACGTTTTCTCGCTTTAACGAGAAAATGTTAAAATATGTTTATATGTATGAATTTTGAAGTATAAAATGAAATCCTTTTTAAAAAAATTTTGTTTGTTATGTAAAAAAAAATCCAAATGTGAATCTTGGATTTTTGGAAAATTGTTATTTAAATTATATACATCTATGTTTAAATTTATAAATAACCATATAATAAATTATAAGTATTAAAAGGCCTTTTTTTTTTATCTTTAAGTACTAATAATCTTCGTGAAGCTACAAGAGCAAGTGTTGCTTGTAATTCGCTTCTTAAAATTTGATAATTTGCTCTTAAACTAACACGTCTTAAATTACTTGGAGGTACCGGTCGTCCACCAGCGAATGCAAATCTAAAATTGTATTACAAAAAAAAAAAAAATACATAAAACAACTTCATTTATAATTTAAATGATATATATGGTTTCATACCTTATTTCTCGACGTGGACCTCGCAATGTAGAATCAGGAAATGCTGTTTGTCGATCCCATAATAGCCGATTACTTATTACTGGCCTAACATTAACATATTTTACCTTACTTTTAATAGTAATAGGAAGAGGAGCAGGCTTTTTATTTTCATTTATTGTACTCTTATATTGAAATGGTAAATATGGTAATAAAGAATCTCCATAATGTTCCATGAAAACTTCAATGTTTATAATGTGAGCTTGTGATTTTAAAAGAGCACAAATAGTAAGCTATAATTAAAATTATTTACATTACTACTTGAAAAAAAGTAATATAAAAAAAATATATTTTAAAATTAGCTTACAGCTATTTTTTGCCATAAAATAGAACTAGATAAGGCATATTTTAAAACAGAATGAACTGAAAGTGGAGATTGTAACTCTTGTTGAAAAAGTATTAAAGGTTGAATGCTAGCCAGTAGTTCCATAGCTAATATTCTTTTCTTATTATCATCTATATTTTCTTTATCTTCTTTTAAAAGCACATTCTCCAGTGTGGGGATGTATCTTTTAACATCAAAGATTGATTTTAGAATTATTAATAAATGTTAATATATTAAATGTACAATATTTATTTACTTATCAGCAGTAGAAGGCCATCGAAGCATTAATTTTAATATGCATGTTTTTAAAAGTGCTTCAAGATTTGGATTTATAAAATTTTGCCCTAAAAGTAATTCCAATAGCAATTCAGTTAATTTATTGACCTATAATAAAAAAAATATTAAAGATCTTAAAATACCTAATTTTTTCACAGATCATTTAGAAGAATTCATATGATCTTATTGCTGATATTACCGAAGTTAAATGATATGGATAAATAGCTTCACTATTGCTTGCAATTGCAATAATAAGTTGACATGTCCTTGTGGATACTCTTGTATATTGTACATTATTTGAAATTATTATAAATCTAGCAATAGACATTAATTTGTCTACTACACCTTCTCCACTCAAATGAGCATTAGTAGAACAATCATTAATTAAAACCTATTAATTATTTTTTTTATAATTTATGAAAAATATCATATAAATTAAATTTACTCTACCTGAAATGTTTTTTGAGATCCATTGAATAATGTTTTTAATGCACGTTTTGCATAATTATTTCGTGTTTCTGTAAGTCTTATATCACATATTTCAGATTCTATGAAAAATATCAAATATATCATTAATAAATTGCAAATAATATTAATATGATCAAATTAATGTTTATATAAGAAAACATTAAATAAAATATAAATAAGAATACCTTGAATAAAAGGTACATTGTTCTGTGATATACTAAATGGATCATTTACTTTTTGTACTAAATTAACAATACGTTCATTAGGAACAAAAACTTTTGCTTCAGTATGATATTCTGGCATAGATTCTGGTGCACCTAATATTGGATCTACATCACATAAATTAGTAATTACAGCATTTACATCCATAGATGTTAAGCGTTTCCTTTTGCTATGTTTCAATCTTGTTACGCATTTCTAAAAATTAATTTTAATTAGTTTCATTATAATATTAAATATATAATTTTTAAAGGCAAATATAATAATAATTATACATATAGAACTTCTCTAAGTCGATATGAGGCATCTTCTGCAAGTCTTTTTAATAAAGAATCTGGCAAGGGATACATTCCAAGTTCTTCTCCAATTGAAGATATCCAATCTGTACTAAGAACAGCATATCTCCTTGTATTATCAGTTGTATTATTGGAATCTCCATTATTATTATTATTATTAACGAAAGAATTATTATATCCTGAACCAGTTTGATTTGTTAACATTTCTTTCATGATTTCGAATTAAAAAATATAAATTTTTCATTTACAATGATTTTAAAACAATATGGCTGACAAAATGAAAATTGTATCACATTATAATTTTTTTAATTTTAATTTAAAATATTTCAATAATATTAAATAAAAAGCATATCTTAATAAAAAATATCAATATGATTTATTAAATTTTTAAATATTAAAAACGAATTATTATAGTATCAGTATCAATCTATATTTTCATAACTATAAAAATTAGAAATTATAATTTTATCCAAAAGATGACGCTATTAGTCACATAAAGTTTTCTTTTTTCCTTGTCTATTTTACGTAACAATTTATTGTCTATCATTGTCACGTGAAAGCTGACGTTTCGTAAAATTTCAAGGGGCACGTCGACCAATCGGAAGTGTCGACGAAATTTACGCACAGAAATATCACTGACGTGTCCACGGAAAGGAGACTGCTTCAAGAGTTTATGATTATTCTCAGTTTGTACAAGAACATTACTTGGAAAACAATAGTGCTTAGAGAATTATATTGATTCCGGTAATTTGTAAAGCAACGAAATTATGGCAGCAGTGTTAAATACGTTTGTGAACTCTTTCCATAAGAAATTGTAAGTATTTTTTTTGTCGAGTAATGATGAAAATTTATATGATGAAATGACATTTTTATCGATATTGTAGATATATTATTTTAATTTTATCATATGTCCTAATTTACCGGTATATTATTATTGTTTATATTTATATTCAGATTTATATACAATAATTCATGATGATGTAACTCGGAAGTTACTAAAAAAATGTTTCATTTGATAAAAATGATGAATCTTTCTTCCTATATATCTTTGAATAAAATTATTTATCGTGATATGCGTTTTCCTTTATCTGTGTTATTGATATATTATATGTCCTTCAAATACATAACGTAGATTCTAGAACTTCATTAATCTGAATATTTTATGTACTGAAACTTTTTATTCGAGAATTTAGTATGCATGACGTGTTACAAATACATTAAATATAATTACGTTTATAAAATTATATTTTTACAGTTTAATTATTTTCCTTTATATTTTGATTTCTCTTTTAAGTCTTATTTCTTTTTTTAATAACTTAATTATTGTGTTGTTACTTTTATAAAACAGATATAGGGAAGAAAGGTATTGCCATTTGAAGAACTTATTCTTAATTTTTAGTTATCTTTAAAAAAAAATATTAGTAAAAAAAATTGAAAATTTTGTATATAGTATTTATTTATATAGAAAAAAAAATAACAAGAAAATATAAAATTTTTAATGCAATTTAATTTTACATTGATAAAATTATATATTATTTCTAATATATATTACATATTATTTATAATATATTTTTAATGGTTGCTTCACGATTTCACATTATTGTATTTACTTAGAACAGGAAAATCGAAGATAATTGTAAACTACACAATTATGCAATATTATCTTGATGGAATAAAACAAAAAATATTGATTTTAACATAAAAGTTCCATGAAAAGTACTTTATTAAAAAAAAATTAATGTTAATAATGACATAAATACTATGAAAGATATATAAATATTTATTTTACGTGTAAAATTTGAAAGAGATTGGTTAACTCTTATCGAAAAATTATGGCAACCAATTTAGGAAACATTATTCCGAGAAAAGCACATTAATATTTTGTGTGCAACATGTTTTAATATATACATCGATATATTTGTATGAAATTTTCTATTAAAAATCATAGATAACCGATTTGCTATTTTTACCGCGTCATATAGCTATCTGTCCATTTCTTATCTCTTACCTGAATAAATATAATCGTTTACTGATCAATGCGCATCCTCATTTCAGACATATTTGTAAAATAATCTTTCATTGAATATTATGTAAATTGCTGTGAAATTAAAAATTTTTATAAAAAATTTTGCATAATATAAATTTTGATATAAAGATCAACAAATTTAAATTTTATCTTTATTTTCTATGTATGTATCTATAATTAATATTTTTTCTAAATTTAAATTATTTAAATTTTTATATATTTAGAATTGTATATATATTCACATACATACATTCTTACAAATTAAATTACTATGATATCGATTATATATTTTTAAAATGTTTGTACTTTAAAAATAAAAATTTTTTACTTTTTCCTAATGAGAATATCTTAAATATATATAAGAAAATAATATTTATAATTTATAATTATAGGGAACCTCCTGTTAGACAACATTTGAAAAATGTCTATGGATGTCTGTCCATGTCAACATTATCAGCTGCTGCAGGAGTTTACATTCACATGTTCTCAGAGCTTTTACAAGCTAATTTCCTAACAACTCTTGGTACATTGGGTCTTCTCTTTGCCTTAGTCAGCACACCAGACAATGGAAAAAATCAAAAATTACGTCTTAGCTATCTTCTGGGATTTGCATTCTTCTCTGGACTTGGCCTGGGTCCATTACTTCAATTAGTTATGAATGTTAATCCAAGTATTATAGTAACTGCTTTGATAGGTAAATGATAACAATATAAATTTATTCTTTAAATGTGAAAGATAATAATAATAATAATGGAAGATTAAAATGTGATGTAAGTTATGATATAAGATATAAGATATATGATATAAGATATAATTATTTTTCTAGGAACAACTATTATATTTGTATCATTCAGTATTTCTTCTCTTTTGGCTGAAAGAGGACGTTGGTTGTATCTTGGTGGTACCTTAATTAGCTTGCTAAATATTATGGTTTTATTTTCATTCGTCAATCTCTTTTTACGTTGGTCTCTATTTTACCAAGCCCATTTATACATTGGTCTATTTTTGATGTGTGGTTTTGTTATTTATGATACACAATTAATCATTGAAAAATTCCATATTGGTAGCAAAGATTTCATCCTACACTCTTTAGATCTATTCGTAGATTTCATCGGTATTTTCCGCTACCTCGTCATAATTCTTACACAAAAGGTAAAAATTAATAATTATATAGAAATATTATTTTATATATTATGAAATATAAAGAATATATTAAATTTATTAATATTTATAATGTTCATTACAGGAAATGTCAAAAGATCAACGTAAACGCAGAGATTAAATGAAAGTAAAGAAAGCTGTAAAATATCATACCATTCAAGTAAATCCATAAACTAGAGGTCTTCATCTTATCTATCCATATGTAAGCCGTATATGTACCATGATAAAATGAATTTAAACAATACAGCTTATTATTCGGAAAATTTTTAGGCATGCGTTAACTGTAAAAACGCAATGTATTTATTTCGAATTACTTAGTTATCATTTCTTTTTTCAATTATCTATTAGATTTATATACATGTATACATAAATAGATATAAATTTATTGTACTATATTTTTATCTTTCAATAAACAAAATTTCCCAGCGTTTCTGATTTCTTTTCTATAAATTTAAGGATATTCTTAAATATAAAAAATTATTAAATGTACAAAATTTGATGTTACAGGATTGAAGTCTTATTTATTAAAATGTAACTTTACACATATGATTATCATTTACATGTGCATATAAAACAAAAATTACATGTTACGCATCGATTTTCGTGAATATAAAAAATTATGAGAAAACAAATCGATGATAGTGAGTTTAACACATGGTCATGAAAAATTTACATACGTTGAAATTGTGTACAAACTGTGTACAATACATCAATAAGTGATTTAATCACTTTTTAAATTGTGCCTAATACGGCCGCTGACGATCCCTGTCTCTATCTCCTCGGCTGAAATAAAAGAAGAAAAAAATAATAATTACTTATTATTTACATATTTAATTTAAATAATGTTATTATATATATGAAACCAACCCTCCACCACCTCTCATCGGACCACCTCGACCACCTCTTCCTCCCCTATCTCCACCACGGAAACCTCCTCGACCACCTCTATCACCACCCCGTCCACCTCTATCACTTCTGAAACCTCCTCGGCCACCCCGATCGCCACCACGATTGCCTCTTCCACCACCACTGCCA
>NW_006263462.1:514140-521697 GCF_000469605.1 Apis dorsata
CAGCACCTTCTGGTTTTAGACTTTTACAAAGATTACATTGATCCCTCCAAGCAAAATTTGTATTACCACATTCTGGATTGGGACATCTATTTATTTACATAAAACAGTTTTTCATAAAATATTTCATTTTTAATATAAATATAATATAGTAAGTATAAATGTAAGATTATTATATAGATAAAATCAAAATTGTACCTCCAATCTCCTCCTCGACCACCTCCATCGCGACGATCGTCACCACCACCACGATGATGATCATCTCTGTCACCACCACCTCCACGGCTTCCAAAACCACCACTTCCACGACCTCGGCCACCACCACCACGACTTCCACCACTTCGATTACCTTGCCAATTGCTTTTATGTTGGGCAATTTGTACTCTTATTTTCTTGCCTTTAAATTCTTTCCCATCAAACCAATCTATTGCAGAACGTGCAGCATTTTGATCATCATAAGTTACAGTTGCTTCGCCCTTTGATTTACCAGTGTTTTTATCTTTATACATCCACACTTTAGGTTTTCCTGTTCGCTTATCATGCTATATATATATTCAAAAACATACAATGTTTAAATAATAACTTTTATTTATATATCTTTTATAATATATAAACAATAAAATAACTTACTTTGATTATACCTATAGCTCCAAAATGTTGACAAATTTCTTCTTCTGAAATTGAAGGATCCATACCAGATACAAAAATAGTATCTTCTTGTGTAACCATTCCATCGTTGCCACCACCACGGTCACCATAGCCCCCTGTAATAGGATAGGAATTAATATTTTGTTTAACATGGTACTCCTTGAGGTAAGGAATAATACTTGCAAATCTACTGTCCCTAAACCTACTCAAATCTAAACTAACAAGTGGAAAACTTTTGTATCGGGTTAAAAACAACTAATAACACAGTACACCTTGGAGGAATAAAATTTTGCAAACCATTTGGAATTTTAATATATTGCGGTTCTTTGAGTTATAAGAAAATCCCATATGAACACCTTTCCCAATATATCCGCAATTCATATTCAAGATAATTTTAAAATAGATAGAGATAGACATAAGCATTATTGTTTGAAGCAATTAAATACTATGTTTCTCTTTCTTCTTGAAGTATACCAATATATTTAAAAGTTATTACTTATTCTAATAAAAATGTAATAACTTTTATTTTCTTTAATAACCATTATCCACAAATAATGCCTTTTTAATGAAAAAAAATATTTTTTTATACCAGAAATTTTGTAATTATGTATGTTTAAAAACATACACTTATTTTAATACTAGTTTTAGTTTTCTGAATATATTCATTAATTTTATCTTGCCTATAAATGATAAACCTTTCTTGATATTTGAGCTTTCTTAATTGACTAATTTTTTTTAATTATCACATCTATTGTACATATATTCAAAATACCTTGCATAAAATTATAATTCAAAGATATCTCTTTGACCCGCATAGTAACAAAAATATTAGTATTCATTGGCCTAACATTCTTAGTAGTATATAACAATATGAAGAGAACACAAGGTTGCAGCTTAACATACAAAAGGGCTGCAACATTATTTTTATTCTTACCATTTCTCTATATTGTACATTTGGGAAAGCCTTGACTGATTAGGGATAGGTAAATACTTAATTCACCAGCTGCCTTTTATATATACTTAAAATTATATCCTGTGATATATTTTAAAATATTAATACAATGAAGTATAAGCAGCACAAATGCTGATTAAAAATAAAAAATATTTTACATTTTTTAAAGCTTTTTTTTGAAACAATTTGTTTTATATGTCTTTATATGTAAAAAAATAAAATTTAATTTTTTTAATTTAAAATATATCTTTATTCCAAATAAAATTTTTTATTTAATGTAATATAATTTATATAACTTTCTGATAAAAAATTTAATACTATTAAAAATATAAAAAATTCACTCTTATTTATTGAAAAAAAGCAAGTGGTGATTAAAACAGCCTTTATGATGCTACAATAATATCATCATGTATTTACACCTTTTTTTAGAATTATTATTAAATTCTGGCAAAATATTAGTTGCCAGAAAAAAAATAAATCCCCCTAACAATGTTGCATAGCAGCCCTTTCATATAATACGAGTAACCGAGTATTTAGATTTTAAATATTAGAGTGAAAGCTTGAATAGCACCAGACTAGTACAGACAGTCTGGTGCATTTACCTTTGTTATAACCACCACGGCCACCGCCACTGCTAAAACACAGAAGCAGATATACCAATGAGTTGACTCATGGACAGACTGATCGATCGATCGATGCATGGCGAATCAAATGCTGCTCGCCACCTCTCTTCTTGATGTACCTACTGTCTAAATGTCTGTGGTCACTATATTACTTAATACTAAAGGTAAGTCACGTATATCGTCATGTTAGTCTGTTACGTCCAGCATGCAAAAATTATGCGCTTTCTCTGCATAGCTATTATTGATAACTTTGCGAGAAATAAATTGGTCAAGACAATCCTGTATAAAAGATAATCCTGTATAAAAGATTATCCTATTCACGTCGAATGTACACAAATCTTCTATCTGAGAACTTATTGACAAGAAATCACTATTAATTAATATTTCAAGCATATATATATATATATACATATATATAATAAAACCAGTAGAGTAAAAATTGGAATAAAAAATTATCAATCATATTCGATGAATTATGATGTTAGTATAACACTAATATCCTATTGCGAAAATAGACAAAATGTATTAAAGAAACATCAATATATTTAATGAAACTTCAACTTGTATAATAATACTATGTCTTAATTAACATTATATACTTATAAAAAACTTTAAACGTCTTTTAATTGTCTAGTCGATTTCAATAACCCTAAATAGTACTATTCAGACAACAGTGGCCCCAGTGGCAGTATAAACCGCTTTACAGGTATAATTAATACAAAACCATTATATATAACACATCATATTACCACTTATTGTAATAGTATAGAATCAATATTACCAGACATTATAACCATTTTACGTCATTTGTCACATACAACCTGTTTTTACCTTTACCAGTTATATCTGTGTTAAACCTGTAGGCACACTTCAAACATATTAACGCCCAATGGGCATAAAACCATTTGCAAAGAGACAACAAGTTTTCATTACTGTCATAAGAATTGCATTTCATACCTTGATTACTTCAATGAATATATTTACCTCTTCACTGATTAATATTGTTGATATATGATTAAAATTCTTATTGACCTTATAAGTTCTTTTCGCTTTATTATATTTTTATATATAAATAATACGAAAAATAAACTTACTTGTAACTACCGCCAGAGCGGTCATTGTATCCCCCACGATCTCCATATCTACTGCTACCACCTCCTCCTTGACCTAAATATATATATATTATTTATATAATAATATATAATAATAATATGTTTTAAGGATTTATTTAAAATTTTATACCTCCACCATAACCTCCACCAGAATTATTACGATTGTAGCCACTTCCTCCACCTCCACCTCCATGCCCATAATTTCCACCATAATTGCTACTGCCACTATTTCCAGAACCGCCTCCACTGCCATAACTATTTTGGTTGTAACTATTTTGACCTTGTGATTGATTGTAGTCTGGACCACCGCTGGAATTGTAACTGTTGTAACTGCCATAATTGCTTCCACTATTTGGTGGTGGTTGACTATATTGATTGTAGCCACCACCACCGCTAGAAGGTGGTGGATACGAAGTATCCTGACCACCAGAAGGTGGTGGCTGACTGTACTGATTGTACCCCTGTTGTTGATAATTTGAGTATTCTAAAACATATATAAAAAATATAAAATATTATATAGAATTTAATATAAAATTCTAATTATTTCATAAAAAAAAAATATAAGTAATATTATATTATTACATTGAAATATTACAAAAATTCAATAATGATATAAAATTCATTAAATGTAAAAATATTAAATTATACAAAATGGAGTAAAAAAAGGAGGACGAGACGCTTGGGATGCCGATCAATAAGTTTATGCAAAGATGTACGAAAGTAAAGAACGTCACGATTTTTATTTTAAATCAGTTTTTTATATGATTAAATTTTTATATTTAAATTTAGTAACAATTTAATAGTATATTATAAATTAAGTAAAATGGTTGAAAAAAGTATTAAACGTGGCAATATAATGAATTATAACATAAGTTAGAAGAAGTTTTGAAATTGAAAAATACTTCTTTAGATTGATAAAAATCACTTTAATATCATTATAAAGTGAATCATAGTTTTTAATGCAAAAATTTAAAGTTTTTTATACTTACGAGTGTCCGTCATCGTGCCCTCCTCCGGTAATCAAGTTACTACACGGTAGAAAAAGCACGTAATGGCGGGAATGAAGCGACTTTCCAACGAATATGAACAGTCACAGTTCAGAAGTATTCCACTACCGGATATTGGCTATGCAAGACGGAAATCTCCTATGATAGATGGCGACACTAATTAAATAAATTTTAAACTATCATTTGACTATAGTAGTGATATTTGTGTATTCAAATTTTAACAAGATGCATAATTCTTAAAAAATTTTATTAATATATTTATTAATTAATAATTAATAATAAGTTATTCTTAATTAATAATTTTTAATTGCCAAAGTGGCATGATTAAAATTATTTCAAATCAATTTTATAATTAAGTTATTTTTTTTTTAAAATTATGTAAGGAAGAAAAGGTAAATTAGAAATTATTTTATTTCATGATTTTTTTATTAATTTTGTATCATAATTCTACATATATTTAATTCAATGCATGATTTAGTTTTGTTTAAGAATAATTTTCATTGCATTTTAAAAATCATCATAAAAAACATTTTAGATACATTTCGTTTTTTTACTTCTATTTTTTGTTACATAATATTTACATCACAGTAATATGCTGCATTTATACTACTGATTTCTTATATTCTATTAATTTATTAATGAACTAAATTAATTTATATTTATGAAATTATGAAACATTTTTATAAAATCACTTAAAATTAGATTCAAAAATTATAATTAATTATTTCAAAGAATAATCTTGAAGAATAGAATAGTATATGTTGCAACACATATATATATACTTCATATCTACTATATCTGTAAATATATTTCTACATCATTGATTCTATAGTACATGGCAATAACATATTGTTTTATAAGAAAAAAATTTTCAAACATGATATAAAACAAAGATGAACATTTTGTTATAAAAAATTGGGTATCAATTTTCAAAAAGCATGAATAATAAAAATAAGTAATTAACATAATATAATTTTAAATTTGATCAAAATTAGTTTAAGTTCTATTCCACAATAATCATCTGTACATGTATGTATTCTTAACAAAAAAAATAAATTTATTTATTCCTACAGAAATTTTGATGTTAAGTCAAAAGTTAGATATAAATAGAAAAGATGAAATTGAAGATCACGAATTGGAATGCTGAGATGGTGTTAAACCACCACTATGTTCGGGACTATGTTTTTGTTTTTTTCTTTTCTTCTCTTTTTTACGTTTTTTCCTAGCTTCTTTTTCTTCATCATGTCTTTTTTGTTTTTTATGCTTTTTCTCATGTGTATCTGAACCACCAATGTCTGTTGTTGTTGCTTCTTGACCACTAGGCACTTCTCCTGGTTTGTGTTTATGCTTTTTATGTTTATTTTTGTGTTTTCTTTGTGGAGCTTGATTAACATAACGATATTGTTCTGGTAGCTATAAAAATATAGGGACTTTTAATTTTTATCAAATTTTTTTTTAATTAATAAATTTTTTTTGTTAGAATTGTTAGAATTTTTACTCACAGGTCCAGGATGTAGACGAAAACCAGCTAATTGAACACTGGTTAATGGTATTAAGTCTTTTCCTCCTATTGGTGGTTTTTCAATCACAGATCTTAGTGAACTAAAATAGAAAGTTATAATAAGTTTAAATAGATACAAGATATTTTAAATGCAATAATAAATATGATAGACAGAAAGTATATATTAATGCACCTATTATCTAAATGACCTGGTCTGTCTATAATTCCAGGTAGATTTGGTAAAAATGATGAAAGTTGTTCTTTTAATTTTTTTCCACTAAATTTGCTATAAGAATGTTGTAGTCCATAAAAGTTCATCAAGTTTGTTGCCCCTGTGAGTTCACTTTCTCCTAAAAAATTTTAATAAAAGTTATACATTTGTTTTATGATTATTTTTTATGATTATTATGATATTATATAATTATTTGTAACATATAAATAATTTATTGATAGATAATATACCTGGGGGTTCCTTCATCAAGTAAAATGGTCCACTATGGACAATGGAAGGATTTTTGCCCAGGGAAATGGTAGTTTTAAGAGTTCCTGTTGAATCTTGACGTGAAACAACAGGAGAACGTGCACCCCTGGGTGATGATTTTGGTGAGTATTGTTCCACTTTGCTACGAAACTGATCACCCATCATCATCCTTTAATTTTACTTCATGGCACCTTCACTATAATTAATAGACTCTAACAAAAAACATAATAATTAAATTTTGTTTTAATCAATCAATATATATTCATATTGATATACTATAATATAATACAATTTAATATTATAATAAAATCTACAATAAACATATAACTTTTATATTATTATGCATAAATATACGATATAGCAATAATAAGGATAACAATAAATCGTGCTAAATGTTTAAAATTCTCTAATTTTTTTTAACTCAATTTTATAAAATATATGTAATAAAATTACATGTTTAAATTATCATAGCAATCTATTTTTTTAAATAAGGTTTCCATAAATTAAGTGACAGTTTTATCAGCATCTTGTTTCATTATTTATTTGATTTCTTATATAGGTTACAGTTCGTATGAAAGGAAATAATTATCACTAATGAAATTTCATTAACTAAAAGTTAATCAAAATTTTACGTTGTATAATAATTAATTATATACATACTGATGCAAATATTATATATAAATTCATGTGTGTTAATTTGTCTAAATTCATAATTTCTTCATATATTTCCACTAAGTTATATATTGTTTCTCCTCTCTTCATCTCTTATCGAAGAACTGCTCTACTTAAAAATTTTTTATGCATTATTTTTTCATATTCACGCGTCGTATAATACATATAAAGATTCACAATTTGTACTTACTTGTATATCTAGTTGTTTCTAAATTAAACCATGAACTACACATAATAAGATACGAAACTAAAGCAAGCATAAATGTTTCACAATTGGAAAGTTTGAAAAAATTAAAGTATAACAATTAAAATTTAATAATTATAAATTATATTTTATTTATTTTTATTGTCATTTATTTATATTTTTTTATAAAAAAAAAAATATTTTCTTATTTATATATCAATATTTAATTTTATATTCGTAACAATGCGAATGTAAACATTAAAGCATGTACGTACTTTTTAAAATATTTATTTTAAAAAGTGCATATTTTCAATTCATTTTTTATTAATATATTATTTCTCTTTTTATTATAAAAATATTTTAAAAAAATATATAAAAAA
>NW_006263462.1:521893-525821 GCF_000469605.1 Apis dorsata
ATTAAAAAAAAAAGTTAGAAAAGTTAATATAATATATTTATTTCATATTTTAATCACTTAAATTTATTTAAATTAAATAATACATATAAATGAATTATATTATAATTAATTATGTTTATATCATAAATAAATTTAATCATTCATAAAGTTAATTATACTCGAAATCCTAGGTATTTTTTATTCTTTTGAAAATGAATTTTCTATTAATCGTGCAATTTTAAAATTACGATATTTTAAAGCTACATCTATTGGCGTATGACCAGCACTATTTTTTCGTTTTAAATCTGCTCCTTTTTCAATAAGATAACTATATAATGCGAAAAAAACAAAAAAACTTTAAATTTAATTTAGAAATATTATAAAAATATTTTTTTTAAATTTACTAACATAACCAATTTTATATTTCCTATCATGGCTGCTATGTGTAACGGCGTACGTAAACCAATACGATCTGCTGTATTTACATCTGCTCCATTTTGAAATAAAATATCAAGTATTTTCATATCTGATTCAAATCGTAAACACAAAATGGTTTCAAGAAGTAAATCTAATGAAATTTGATTTGGTGCTGATGAGATAGTAGCTCTGTGATAAAATTTTTTTCCATTAATTTTATATGAAAATTTTTATATTAATTATTTTGTTTACCCATGAAATAGTAGTAATTTAATCATAGGAAGAAAAGGTCTTCGTATAACGCTGGTATATAAAGGAGTTTCATAAAAAGTATCATAAACATTTACATGTGCACCATTGGTTAGTAATAGAGTGGCACTATCAATATCTTTTTGAAGAGCAGCATAATGTAAAGGATATCTGTTTAAATTATCTACACAATTAACTGTGGCGCCATTTTCAAGTAGTTTTACTATCGCATTTTTTTGTCCAAGAAAAACAGCCTTATGAAGAGGTGTCAATCCTGTACAGAAGTAATTTTTTGTAATTTATTTTAAATTATGCTATTAAATATATAAAGTTAATTTATTAATAATATAATTTATATTCTGAATTTTAAAAGAAAAGAATCAAAGTAACTGTTTTGAAAATAATTCTTTAAGATTCAATATTTCTTTAAAGATTCAAATTTTAAGTTTAATTTTAATTTAATTTTAATTTTAATGGATTTTTTCATCATAATTTTTTTTTTTAATATAATTATAATATAATTTGACTAATTAAGTTACATAGTTTGACTAACCATCTATTGTTTTTATTTCAATATTAATAAGTGGCTGATTGCAAAGTAATTGAATAAGTACCACATTATCATATTGTACTGCAATATGTAAAGGAGTTAAATAATCAGATCTTCGACAATTAACATCTGCACCCTAAATAAAATTATTAATTTAACTTTAAAATTACTAATTAAATTTTACTAAATATCGTTTAATCGATGATTAAGAATTTTTATACTTGAAAAAGTGCTTCTCTTGCCATAAATATATGTCCAAAAGTACATGCTAATAATAATTTCCAATTAACATCGGTTATTAATTCTGGCGAACTTGTAGGATCTAATATAGAGATACGAAATTGTTTACTCATTTATTATGATTTTTATTATTATTTTTATTTTTAAATGATGTTTTAAAGAGTTTAGAGGTTACAAACGAAACATAAGATGTTTTATTCAATATATATTTGTCATATGACTTGAAGTTTTTTATTATTTTGGTATTTTCAATATTATCGATTCAATATTAAATAATAAATATTATACTTATCTTTGTATTTTTTTAATAATTCTATTAAAATCAAACAATCATATGGAAAGAAATTATTAGAATAATAAACAATATTATGTTTAGTCTATTTTATTATAAATTATAAATTTTTATTGATAACATATAATAAAATTGTATATAATGAAAAAAATTAAAAATTATATTTCAAATAAAAAAAAATAATATTAAATATAATATTAAATGTAATAAAAAAATATCTGTGAAATCTAATTTGAAATATTAAGAAAATCAAACAATTAGATATATTTTAAATCTAATATCTTATTTCAAATATCAATTTTCAAAAAATGTTATCATATTATTATTGTTATCATGTTATGTTATTGTTATTTATTATTGTTATTATTATTATTATTGTTATTATTGTTATATCTGTTATCATATTAATTATTCATCAAATTAATTCATTAAATAATATAAAATAAAAAAAATTCATTAGAAAATCTTAAATTTCGATTAAATATAAAGTATAGATATAAAATTATTTTTCATATTTAAACATTTCACAAATAAAAGAAAAACAAATAGAAAATAAATAATATTTCAGGATAAGTATTTATAAGTAGAATATTATTTATTTATTTATTTATTTTTTTTTTTATTTAGTTTTGTTACAATAATATATTATCGTTCAATTAAAAGCACCATGGATTTGAAAAATACAATGCCGAATGATAAAATTTTTTGATTTCAAAATACACACGTATATATAATGGACATTTACATGATGTATTTTACGATATAATAGGCATACAATATTTATTTTAAAATAATATATTTAATATATAGTTTTGTTTTATGCAATTATAATAATTCATGTAATTAATTAATTAATTAGCAATCAGTAGAGTATTATTGTATGATCTATAACATTGAATAAACTTTGATAGAATTTCGCGACTGTTTCCTAAATATGTTATAATTTGATCGAATATCACATAATTTTTTTTCTTAAATCATGATATCCAATAAATTTTTCATAAGCATGAAAATATGAATATCTTTTTCATCAAATATTAATATTACAGTTCAAGATGTTAGAATATATTTCCATAAAATTGATTACAACAAGGTTTGATAAAATTTTCTTAATTTTTCACCAAAATACTGTTTTTTTTATCTTTTGTGTTTTAGATTCGAATATTCATGAAAAATAGCTTAAATACAAGAAGAATAATTATCACTTTGATATCGTATAGCAACAAGTGTCTATATATTAAATCTTTTTTTTTTTTTAGTCTTTGAAACATTTTGAAATGGTTCCGTATCCAGCATAAAAACAATATTTAACAACATTTGTCACTATTATTTTAAAAAAATATCTTCTGAAAATTAGATATTCCCGTTTGAAGATTAATTTATATTATACTATAGTAATAGTATATCATGTCTTTTTTCTTTTCCTTGGCAAGGTAGTAGCCGCGTTACAAAGTAAATAAATCTAATTTGGTTTCCGTTTTCTTTTTTTATTATGAAAAATCTTGCGATTATAGTTTTTTACAATTCAACAGAATTTTAAGATAATCGATTCGTTTCAACGAATAAAGCTATAATTGTAAAATATCTATAGAATATAATTTGGAAATATATCATTTAAACAACTATTCCTCAAAATGTTCAGCTTTTTGTGTAATACTTTGTTCGGTCACGAAACATTACAACGTATCAATGAAATCCAAACCCAACTGATTGACATTCCTTTAATCATATACAATAATTCATACTTTTCATTGTCTATAACATTAATTACATATTAATAATAATAAGTAATAAATACTGAATCATTCTCTCTCTTTTGGTATTACTTAATCTACGTAATTCTAATTACACGCTAAACGATCGTCAAAAATATATAGCATCGAGTCACAAAAAATTTTTCTTTATGCCGATCGTAACTATTTCGATCGATCGATCAGTCGTCAGCTAAATTTTTCTTTTCCTACTGTTAAAATATCATACATTATATTATTATATACGCGTTTCAAGCATATACTGGTTAAACGACAAGGAACGAAAAGGAAAAATTACTCAGTCTCCTCGGAACGTTTGCTCTATGGAAGGCCGTGTTTGGTTCGATCGAGAAGAACATTAAATGTTACTCGGTTTGTATAGATACATTTACATACTCTTCGTCTTTCTCTCTTTTTTTTTTTTACCTATCTGTCTTTTTTTTTTTTTTT
>NW_006263462.1:526119-527116 GCF_000469605.1 Apis dorsata
GATGGATTATCGGTATATAATGGTATTTCACACTTTACATTCGCAGCAATGAAAATGAAAAATTTCACGTCCTCGACGTCCTCGTTAACGATTATAATTATTTTCTCGTTTTTTTTCGAATTAACGAAATATTTTTAAATCGAATTATTTTAAGATTTTGTAATATGAGTGTAATTCAACATATATAATAATATGAAGTTAATATAATATGAACTTGTAATATAAGAAGAAATGGATTTATGATCGAGTCGTGAAATTTTTTATCTTCGGGTTTCATTTAATCGGCCATAGAGGCGAACGTCATCGAGATACACACGTTGACATTCAATATTTCATTGACGATAAACTTTACAATTATTATAGTTTGTACACGGCTAGAAAAATTAATTGACGTTTAAAGTAATAAGGGCGGTTGAGGGGATGATATCGAATCGAATATAAAGTGTGAGAATCCAATTAGAAGATATGTTGTTGTAATTCTTAACACCGACTATATCATTGGATTTAAACTGGTATTTTCAGTACTCAATATACACTGTGCTTTGATATTATTGATTTTGTGTATATGTATTTGTATGTGTGTGTGTGTAATATTTCTCTCTTACCTTTTGCAAAGTAAATTAAGGGAGATGAAATATATAAATAGTTGTATGAACAAGCTTGATCGAACTTCGGTCATTTTGTCATCATCTTTTGTCAATGTATTATTACGTATATGTATATAACAATCCATATGCGAAACGAATGATAAAAGTTATAAAACTACATTTCTTCAGCTTCGTCTTTCGTTCTATATTTCCCTAGGAAATCGTCTATTGTATCTACTCTCATCGAATTAAATCATCATTCCTTTTTTTTTTTCCATTTCGATTATCATCTCATTTCATTATCATTTCCGCTACATCTATCTTCGAGCTAACTCATGAAAAAAGAACTCTATTCGTCATCTTTTCTTACTTTTTTTTTCTTTTTTTCTTTTTTTTTTTTTTTTTTTTTT
>NW_006263462.1:527365-545443 GCF_000469605.1 Apis dorsata
GATTCGAGTAACTACGATTTCAGTTTTCAACGATTTCAGTCGTCGCTTTCAAGACTCTGTTTCCTTTCTTGCGAGCGAGAAGGGCCTTGAGATTTTCCTTTCTTGCAAAGAGTACATAAAAACATATTGAGAAACCATTGAAAATATTCGAATTTTGCAATAGTATTCGAAGAAATTCGAAAAAAAAAAATATGAATTTTTATTCCAAATGATATATTATTGACCAAACGATAGAGACGTTTCAATCAAGAGGTCTATTGTCTTTTCAGCAGGCTCTTGTAAATCTTGTGAATGAGTCTTTTTTTGAGCATCGTATTTCTTAAAGTAAAAGTAGTCTTTCTTTGTTCACCTCTCGAGCACGTATCGCCGTATTCACTAAAAAAACAAAAGACAGAATAGTAAAAAAAAAAGAGAACGTTAGAGAGGGAACGTTCGCCAAGAAAGCGCAAAATTTGTGTTCGGTTTCGTATACGTGAGTCCGAAAACGTCAGTTCGTTACCCTCTTTCTCGTGCTTTATTTATTAGGATCATTCGCCTTTTTCGATACTAATACGTTTTCGATCACTTGTTGTTCGTCGAGTTAATGTCGATTTAATAGACGAGTCGGTGTTGATAAGGGTATCCCCGTGATTGGGAGCTTAATTGAAATTGAGCCGCGTTAGAGTAAGGATCGTACGCCTGTAAAACGGAAAATAAATATCAATACAATTCTAAATATGAATTTTAATCTTCTTTTTAAATTTTTCTTTAAAAAGACGAACCGATATCAATTAATTTTTTTTCAAGATGTTACCTGCGAGCGTTTCCTGGAGATCATAAACCTCTTCTCGGGAGCACTGTAATAAGTCTGTTGAGGATAAACCAAACCGTATTGAGGGCTGCCGTATTGAGATGTTGTATCGTATTGCTGCCCGTACTGGTTCTCGTATTGTTCATAATAACCGGATGGATGGGTACGAATGATCCCGATGTCCGATGGTGACAAAGAATCTAGGCTGTAGTGACGAGGAGGATACACCGAGGAATCCATCCACGGAATAACTTTGTAATATTAAAAGTCGTAACATTAATTTATCAAGATATAAATCGATATGCAAGGTATGAATATATATATATGTATATTTTTTTTGGACTTACTGTTTCGAGAATCCTCTTCCTCGAGAAGATTGTCTTCGTCATCTACATTTTCGTATTCCTCGTTCATATATTTATGCCAGTTTCTACGAAGATATTTTTAAAGATAGATTTAAGATTTTTTAAATTTATTTTTTAAAAAATTTTTTTCAGTTACTGATGTCAATGGTATTAATTGTCCTTACCGTTTGCGACGTTCGTTTTCCCACAAGGAGAGAAGAGTTAAAACGTCTTCCGGATCGATATCCAATTCCCTCTTGAATCGTGGTTCTTGATAAATGGGAACGCTGAAAATTCGAAATTAGATAAAATTTTTATCATATTCTTCTTTTTCACGAGAAAAGGAAAATGGTAATTTTTAAAATGTTGGCAATAGTTCTAGCATTTCGATTCACGAGAAAAGGAATGATAATTTTTAAAATGTTGGCAGTAATTAGCATCTTGATTCCGTATTCTCGACATCGATTTCCTATTGGTTCGAGGTTTAATGTGAATTTGTTGCACGTAACCAGATCGTGATGTGTCATAATACTTTGAATAAAAAAAGACGAATAAGAAAATGATATATTGAAATAATATACGAAGAGAAGATTGCACGCGTTTGCGCTGATAGGATGTTGTCCTAGGTCAGGTCCACCGAGCATGCTTGGTACATGCACTGTTAAAGATGATCGATATGATGGTTACCGACTAATATCATCAGCTGATTGGTTGGTCATATGCCAAAACGATTCGATTCGTCAGGTGGTTTCATTCAGCTTTTCCACTGACTTCATTAGTACATTCATATATATATAAAATAAGCCGAAAAAAAAAAGAAAAGTGTTCAGGGTGTAATATAAATAATCATTTAATATAACGAAACGTTTAAAAATTAAATAGATAGAAACAAGCAATCTGTTTCCAATTCTTAATTTTAATATATATTCGTTGATATAGCGAAGAACGAAGAAACAGAATCACAGACATATTAAAAAAATTTAAGATCATTTGTTTGAAACTTAACTTTGAATTCTATAATTTGCATATCAAAATATAAATTTTTATTTTTCTTTTACGTTTTCTGTTAATTAATAATATAAATAATGCTTATCGCATAATCTTGTCACCGGTTGAATATAAATTCTCGGAATAAAACTCCGAGAATTATTATGCATTTCATGGAAGTATCGACGCTAACTAGAAGTCTATTCTCGTCGGTTGATTAACTGGTGATATGTCAAGTAACAGTCAAGTTTGACCTACTTTTGCTGGCTGGTTCCATTCAGCTTTTCGTGGACCCACCCCTTAGAAGTTACCCTATTGCGTCACAAGTATCGAACGTCCCGATAACTGCACCAAACTGTACATGTATACGTATTTGTTCGTCTGTGTGCGAGTTCACGCGTCCACCTACGCGTTCGAAAACACGTACACGCCCACGTGAACAATTTATTGGAAAATTTTCCAACTGACGTGATCATTTTGTGTGTTAAATTTGTACAATTTTTTTTTCAAAAGTAATTTTTTTCTTAATATTTATATTTATATGCAAATATACGTATTTTTGCGACAAGTTTATTATTTCCATTATCGATTTTTGCAAATTTTAATTAATTCATTTTTTTTTCTGAGATATGAAAAATTCATTAAAAATATAATTAGGTATGGCTTTTAAGTTAATATTATTTTTTTTCTGTCTGTTACTGAGAATATAAATTAATTAAGATTTAATAGTTAATTTTTCGTATTTTTTTTAACACCAATAATGAAAATTAAGCTCGTTATTATTACAATTATGCGATTTTTACAAGATTTATAGCCTTTTAAATCTTGGCATTTTTTTTCTATATAATAGATATTATTTCGTTTATATTATTTTATAATATTATAAATAAAATGACCTGTGACATTTATTTACAGGTCAAATAATATACACTTGGAACTACGTTGGCGCATAAAAATAAAAGTTTGACGTAAGAAACTTAAAAGTAATTGATCATGCTGTGACGTATAGTATAGAACGTCATTGTCTCTACGTCTTTTAGTTAATGATGACGATTCTATGTAAACGTGGTGCGCTATAAATACCATCGATAGCCTTCGTTATAAAACTATCGACTTCCGATTTGAATTGGAACGTCTAGAGTTTTTCTTATAGTATCGTGAACGTGTGTACTGTAGATTGTTAAATGATAATAATAAAAATATAATAAATAGAAAAAAAGAAGATGAATAAGGAAAATAGAGAAAACTATATAAATTATATCCTTTTTTTTTACAGGTATTCTAGTCTTTTTATAATGCCTCTTCATCACAATCTACGAATTATTATGACGAAATTAATGAGAGGAATCGATTGTGGTCAACTTTGATAACGACAGCTTCTCCTCGTATTGAACCGACTTGGTCGTCAAGTCTACTGGCGTTTCTGCCGAGGGCAACGCCCTCGCCAGCCCTCTCATCCCCATTCAGAAGAAACGTCGAAGAAAAAGAGGGATGTTCCGAGTAAGAGAACGGGAAGGGAAGCTTTCGCAGGGGTGGAAATTACAGACAAGTTAGCGAGTCGATTCACTGCTCGAGGCAGTTCGTTCTACAGGTGAATTTATCCAATACATTACAAATGTTGAATCTGCATGAAAATGCATTCAACAAAATGTAAGCAATATGATACAATTACATTATAAACGGTATTCAAAATTTAAAACGGATTAATAAGGAATTAAATATAGTTCATTGACTAAGAATTTTGCATAATGAACATTTTGTTTGTCGAATGAACGACTTTCTTCTTTCATTATCTTTATTTATTTATTTATTTTATTTTTGTGCATTAATCTAAAAGTGCAATATAATTAAGTTTGACTTACTTTCTCTTCACTTGCGTCTGCACAGATTGCTGAGTAGATGTTGGAGACTGGAACGAAGTGGTTGATGGTTTTATAGTTGTTGATCCTGTGATAGCCGCTGATTTCTCGGATCTTTTCCGCCGTTCTTCGTTCGTGTAGTAACGAGAGTAGGGCGAACTATCCCATATCTGGGGTATTTCGTATCCCAGTTCATTTACTGTTCCATAACTGAAACAGAAATAAAGATCACACTGCTTAACTTTAATATTAAATTTTAAAGGTAAAATTTGTTAAATTTATTAATGTTACTTACTCGTAATTTTTATGATCATAGAAGGCATTGTTAGGTGTATTAGAACGAGAGGGTTTCTCTTCTTCGATAAGAGCTGCTTTTAATCCGCCTAATCCTGATGCAGCTAGAGTTCCTTAGATAAACATAACATCATAATATAAATCAAAATGCTTAAAGATTGATAAAAATGGTTAAAAATATTTGCTTAAACGTTTGGATCCTTACTTTTTTCAGCGGTAGACGAATATGATGAGCTTGGATTATTCTCTGGTTGGTGATTCTGTTGGTTGCCGAACATCAACATTTCCTGTGCCCGTTTAGCTGAAGTCAAAACGAATATCATTAATCATCGTTGATTTTATATAAATAACATAAGATAACATTTTGCCTTACATTTTGGTCTCATCGTTTGTTCAGTCTTTTTTGTATCTTCTGCCAGATTTGTTGGCAAAGATTGGACAATCATGAGGAGAGAGCACAGAGTTAGTAACCACACCCAATCGCACATCATCTGTAAAAAAATTGATTTTTTATATTAGAATTTAAACTTTAATTTAAACTTTAATTAATTTTATACTTGAAGAACAAGTATATATTCTTTATTGACTAAGATTATGCAAAGGTTTCTTGACCCTTTAATCAAACATGAAATTGATTGTAGTTAGAAGAGTAGGGTCGCTATAAAGTGTTTCCTTCGTGCACAGACGTTGACGTTTACACCCCTTGCAAGCGCAAGTAAATGAAGATAGCAGGTCACAACGAAAGAATCTTAAATGTCACATAATGCGAAATGTCAGGAATCTATTTCCATTGCATGTGAAAAATTAAAGGGCATATATGTCGGAAGTTTCATAGGTGATTGTAAATGTTTATACGATTTTATAAAAATTTCAATTCACAGGGATATAATAAATCTCGTTCTATGAAAAATTATATCTTGATTTAGAGATTAGGCGAAGAATTTAATTTATGATATTAGAATAAAAAAATTTAATTCTCTGCTATTTCAATTATATTTCTTTTTTAACGATGAAAAGTAAATTAAATTTATTCGCATGGAAGTGGAATTAATTTGAGTTTATTTATTTATTTATTACGATTACGTTTCACAAGTAAGCGAGTATCAGATGCTTGGAAACTTTATGGTCTTAACAAGTGACAGATGATAATTTAATCACAAGCGACATACGCTCAATTAGTTTACATCGATGCACTGGAGTTATCGTTAATTAGAAATGCAATTAACCAAATCTCAGCAAAGGGTTGTTTCATAATCTTCTATTTCGTAACAGGTATTCCATTAATTTGAAATGTCAGAGTTCAAAAAGATTTTTTTTAATCGCACATAGTTACGTGATTAATACGAATAATGTAATAAAACACAAATATTATGAAAGGTTTAATCTACTTTTTTCATATTACTTTCCCTCTTTTTTCTTTTCGTTTTAAAAAATTCATCTGAAAAATATTAATACAAATATTTCCTAAAGATTTTAAAGATGAAGAAATCTGGAAAAAGAGTTTGAGATTTAATACTTGATATCATTGAACAATTAAAAACTGTCCAGGAAATAAAGGTAAATCGGATATAGTAGACCCAGAAATCGCACACTTGTTGCATCTAGAAATACTATAGTCATTTATCGCGTTGTATACGCGTCTATGTAACTCGCAATTAAAAATACATTTCATTGACTGTGCTTTCATTGACAAATCCAGATACTCAACTCGTAAAAACATCGATATCATCTATCTTAAAAAAAAAAAAAAAATGTTCCTTCTTTCGAATCTTTATCTCATCGACCATTTTAAAAATTAATTAGATTTTCGTACTACGTTTTACGTTTAAAATTTAAGGATATCTCTTCCTTTTGAACGAATGCAACGCATATACGAAACAAAACTCTTTGAAACTCTTTGAGAAGAATTTTCTACGTATATATATACATTCGAAGGTTCAAGGAAACACTATATCGATAAGAGATCTTCGTGACCAAGCAATTTCTATTCTCGTATTTCTATTTATACGCGAACAATTTTACACGGGTCTTTATCTCACGAAAGTTAGGGCAAATTAAATCGATCGACGGGGATCACCAATTTCTAATTCGAATTTCCCTCAAACAGAACTATTTGTATAATAATAATAAATATCGAACGATTGAACCAAGAGTTCTGTTCACCTTTCTGTTTTCACCGTTGACTGTTTTCTTCTTATTCTACAGATTTCTCAATCTTCAGACGATTTCTTCTTATCTGGGATGCGATTTCTCCCAGGAGGATGAAGAGAACCAGCGGGTTCGGCTGATCGAGGTAGAATGAACGTTGGGGCTGAGCAGGACGGCTAGAAAACTGGCGAGAGGGTACGGTCGATCAACCACCCCCACCTTAGTGAACGAGCACCCCTACCCTGAAAGCAACCCCTACCGCGTCTCTACGAAGTGATATGACGTGACGCACACGCGCACGGTTACAGTCTATATGGAACATACACACGCGCGCGCGTACACACACATATATACACACACCTATTGTGCCACGAAATACGTCTGCCCACGCGATGACCCGATCAGATCTTAGGGCTATCTTCGAAAATCTTCTCTTACATCGTCGCGTCTTGGCCCCTTATTGTTTTAAAAACTCGGCCTTGTTAAAGCGTCGTGACAATTATTTTTCTATAATTTTAAGTTTCATTCCATTCGATGAAATAATTATTAACGTTATCTGTGTTTTAAGAAAGATTGTATGTACGCGAAACAATGAAAATGTGTTCTTTTCAAAATTTTTTTCAATGTCATAGTACTTTGTATCCGTCCATTTTAATTAATTAAATGGAGATCTTCTGGGGAGATGCTGATTAATTAATATGTTCGTTTTAATATTTCAATTGAATTACATTCATTCAAACTTTTCCTCTATGTTCAATATAGTACATTCATACATTCTATGAAAAATCGTGGATCTCTTCTTTTCAATTAATTATCTATTATTTGTCGAATATTTACGATCAAATATTTCAGTAGGATGTATAGTTTCTTATTGTGCAGAGAAGGAAAGAAGCATAGATCCTTTTTAATTAAAAAAAAAGATTTTTTCAAAGTTAATTATTATTCTTACAATTCATCGCTTTCGAGAAAAAATATTTTCTCAACGAGATATCATGGCTTGTTTCCCTCGTGTGGTTCCCATCGCAAATCCGTATTTTCTTTCATGTCTGGAACAGCATCAGAGTTGTGCAGGAGGAATTGTAGCACCGTTTTCCGTATTCAGTCCCCGGCCACTTTTCTTCAACCCCCGCAACAGGCCAAACGCCTACGCCATCGTATAACGCCCACGACCACCCAACGCCCACGCATATGAGAAAGGGAGAGAAAGGGAGAGGGGAGGCAGAAAACGAACCAACAAAGTACGAAAATTTTTCTTTTTTTTTTCTTCTCATTGTTACGTTCACGTCTACTAACAAACGTTCTAATATGAAATAATTTAAATCAAGAAAGAAGATTTTTTTTTTTAATTAATTTTATCTTCTAAGATAAAACTTGAGATTTTCTTAAAATTCCATTTTTTTTTTTATTTAATCGAGGAATCATTCTTTTGCAAAATAATCATAGATTTGACGTGTTCGACGAGAAAAGGAAGAGTATTTTACTCTGGAAAAGTATGGAAATTCATTTAATTTGGATATAATATTCTTTGCATCTCTTATCGTTATTTCACAAAAGGAGGAGTAAAGTGAAATGGCAAAAAAAAAGAATAATTGCAGAGTTAAATGATATATATAAAATTTTGCGAGAGAAGCCGGAAAATTCTCGGAAGTAACCACTCTTTAGCAAAGTGTTTACTTGAGATACGACGCATCCTAGCGCACTACGTGCTTCAGTAATTGACCTATTTCCAAAGAATCGGCTGCACGCTTGCGCGAATTAAAGTAGTTGTTGCACAAAACAAGCGCAACTCGCCTCGTTGGAGTTTTCATAAAGTAACAATGTTCGTAAAATATTATGGAAACGTTTTATGGTAACAGATGCTCGAAAACGATCTTAATAAACACGAGGAGATTTATTCTAATGCAATTATTTTAATTGCAATTATTTAATTATTGTATATTAACGATGAAAAAAAGAACATTAAAAACATTCAATTGAGAGAAATAAAAAATTTTCATTTTGCTATGCTCAATATGAAGCTATTTAACGTCTGAGAGATAAGGAAAAATATTTTTGTATTCGATTACATTCCGAGATGGATTTTATAAAATAAAAGCATGCAATCATTGTTAATTTTTGCCGAAGTATCGGGAGCAATTAACGCCACACCCTCAACCACTGACAAAACATATATTCTCTCTTTGAATTTGAGAATATACTTGTTCAGAGACACGTGACTGTATTTTCTCGAGAAGCAAATGGGAAAATTAATTTTCGTAAATTCACTAGAAGCTATTCCGAAGAGGATACATCCGAACCCAGCCGTCGTTGTAATTACGGGGGAGCAAATTCTGTGAAATAATATAATTCGACGTGCTCGACCCGAAGGTTGGTTCCCATTGACGTCAGCCGTTGGTTCTGGAAACGACGAATCCCCGTGCTTCGAAAACTTAGTGGGGGACATACGCGTCGTGAGGAAATGATTCGTAGGAGGGGAGCATGGATATTGTAGCCAGGGACGTTGCATGAACATCACAACTCCAGGATCAAAATAATTTTTCGACAGATAATAGCTAAACAATAAAATCTTTTCATATCTATTTTTATCGGTGACTTAAAATATCGAATCATTAAACTTTAATTCCACGTATGAAAATATTTTAAATATAATTTTATTAGATTTTTATATGCATTCTCATTCTACTTAACAATATAGAAATCATCGATTTTTTATTTCAAAACACATTATATTCTGTGTAATATATATTAAAGTAAATATTAATTTAAATATAAGGAGAATAAATAGAATTTTTAATATTATTTTTAATATTATTTATTAAAAAAACAAAAAAATGTAAAAAATTTGAATAATTATTAATACATAAATAATAAATTTTATATCCATATAATATATAAAGACAGTAATGTAAACTTATATTAAGACAGGCATTTATAATCATTGATACTATCCTGCGGACTAGAAGCTATAACTAGAAGAGGTATCCCGAAGGAATAGATCGATGTTTCACTCTCTGTAGTAAGAGACGCCTGTTGCTGTAAAACAGGAGCAGCTTCATTCATGAATGGCAAAACGTGAACACATGTATCATTCTAAATTTCCGTGATAATTAAAAATTATTGTAATTATTAATTAATTTTAAGAATATAAATTCATTTTTTCATAAATTTTTGTAACTATTGATAATAATTATGCAATTATTATTTTAAATTATTTATTTAAATCTATAAAAAATAATATAATATATATAATAATATTATATACGTAATATATAATATTACTTCAATTATTTGCATACAATTAATTTTCAAATTACGTTAAAAAATATTATAATAAAATACAAAATACAAAATAAATCTAGTCTTTTTTTGAGATTTTATGTTTCATAATTATATTTAAAAAAAATAAAGGTTTTAATATGTTCTTATATATATATATATATTTTTTTTATATTTTTTACATATTTTTGTTTTTTTATTATTACATCGCATTCATAAAACGATATTTTACTGATGTAACAAACAATAAATGGTAGGAAAAAGACAGAGATAGGATAAAAAATATGGAATCAGCGCCATCTCTAGAATGCTACATAAACTAAGAGAACATATAATAAAAAAAGATAAAGTAAGAATTGACTTTTAACGCCATTTCTAAAGTAAACATGTTAAAAATATTTTTTCATAAATAAGATAAGATAGAGTAAAAATTGATGACTTATATCATTTTTTGAATATTTTTAAAAAGATGTTTTTTGCATTTAAGAGATAGCGTTAACGATGAATTCTTACTGTTAAAAAGATATCTCTGATTCTTAAAAGATAGCGCTAGAAGTCAATTTTTATTTTATATTTATATTCTTATAATTTAGTTTTTTTATCTATATATTTTTGAGGTATTCTAAAAATAGCACTGATTTCATAATTTTTATTCTATTTCTTCTTTAATTATTTCTGTTTTTTTTCTTTGTTTTTTCAGGCATTTAAAATAATGTTGATTTTTGACTAATTTTATTTTTTTCTTTATTTAAACATTGATTAAAAATTTAACAGAATTTATTTGATCCAATTTTTATATGTTATAAATATACAAAATTATACAAAAATATAAGAATATTAATTAATTACAAATTGGATTAATTAATAATTTTAAGCAACATTTTTTTTTTGTAAAAATTTTTTTACTTCGGTTTTGTGAACGAATTATTAACAAAAATATTGATCAATCACGAAACAGATTAGATTAATAAAGTCGCGAAGATAACGTTAAGTATATGCTATCGATTAAATACAATATTTAAGCAACATATGTCCAAAAAGATCTATTTTCATCTGTTTTGATCTTTTTATCAAAAAAATATATCAAATTAGATTTATTAAAACAATTAATTGTTATTCATATTCGAATTAATTAATTATTATTCGTACAATACATTCATAGGATTCTATCCATTTTTTATCTATCCTTCTTCTTTTTTGTTATCTTCATTCTTCTTTTCATCATCTCTTTTCTTTCTATAGTATTCTTCTCTTCATTTGTTTTGTCATCTTGAATCTTCTTTTGTCATCACTCTCCTTTGTTATCCTCATTTTTCCCACTTTTTTATCATTCTCTTATATCCTCTTCCTTTCTTTTATCAATTTCTCCTCTTTCTTTTTTTCATTATCTTCTTCACTTCTCTTTCTTCATCAATTTCTTTTTCTTCCTTCCTTCTAATTTTCCTTTCTTCCTTATCAATTTCTCTTTCTCTTTTTCTTGATTAATTCTCTCTTCTTTTTTTCTTTATTATTCTTGTTTTTTTTTGTCCAAAAGTTATTATTTATCATTTATTTATTAAAAATGTTCTAAGATGTTTTTTTTTATCACAATTTGATTAGTCAATATTTTTTTATTAATAATTTGTTGAATAATGAAAATTTTTGCTTATGAATAATGAATATGTTACTTAAAATTTTTAGATTTTCATATTCCATATATATATATTATTATTTTATGTTTATATAAAATTTATATTTTTATATTTTAATATATAATTATATACACTTTTTTATATGAAAAAATGAACATTAGATGATGTTTGTTTTATATCTTTATTAATGTGTAAATATATATGTTCATTTTTAAATATATTAAATATATTTTCATAGTTGTAAATAATAAAAAATTTCTATCTATTTAATTTTCCATAAATATTTCTTTAAAATAAAATTATACAAATTATAATTTAAACTATTTAAAAATTTAATAAAGTTTTAATAAAAGTGCGAACAATGAAAAAATATAATATTTATACAAATTTATTCAAAAATAAAGTAAGATGACAGTAGCACTTCCTGTTTAGTAGTGAGAATTTGTAAATATGTAATAATGTTTTGTCAATATCATTAATGTAAAATTTATATGGTATAATAAATAAAGACATTGCATTATCTTTGTTGATAATTGAATCGTTGTGACCAATGCAATAATAATAAAACGAATAAATATAGCGAAAAAATGGCGAGACAATCGTATAGTATTGTTGAGTATTATGGTGAACAAGACAAATATAGATGTGGTTATTGTAAGAGTCCAAATACAAATTTCAGTCATGGCAAGTATTAAATTTTATTTTAAAATCATTTTTATCATGTATATGGAAAATTTGATACTTATGTCAAAAGGTTATGTTATATCTGATTATTTTAAGCATATGTAATTTTTGTTCCTGTCCTATTAAATTTCATATATTTATTATATTATTAGATATATATTTATATTTATACTATTTAAAAAATACTTTTTATATACTTAAATGTAATTCATTTTAGGTATGGGCACACATATATTGACTGTTCAAGACTATCAAGCTTTAATAGATAGAGGTTGGAGAAGATGTGGTTCTTATTGTTATAAATCTACTATGGATCAAACATGTTGTCCAATGTATACAATTAAGTAAGACTGATAATTTTTAATTGCTTTAAAAATTAATTTTTATATATGAGAAATAATAACAAATGTTAAATATTTAAATATCTATAATAGATGTGAAGCTTTAGAATTTAAAATTTCTAAATCACAAAAGAAAGTTTTGAAAAGAATGGCAAAATTTTTAAAAAATGAGTTACATAAAAATGATACTATGGATATATGTGAAGGAGATTATCGTGATAATACAGGTAAAGATATATAAAATTTTCATTAATATAATTATAATTAATTCATATAATTATTTTAATGTATATTATATTAATGTAAATATTAATAATATAATTTAATTTAATTTATTTTATTTAAAAATAATTGTTGTTTAAAAATAATTTGTGTATACTTTATTGCAGATATTGAAGAAATTCCTAATCATGATAAACAATTTCTAAAAGCTAGTAAAAATATTTCTGATATGAATGTAAAATTTATTAATGATGATATTAATGCAAGATTACAACCTAATACATTAGACAAAGGAAAGAAAAAATGCGATTTAAATATCAAACAAAATTCTGAAAGTACACCTGTTATATCAAATCTTGAGGATGATAGCCATAATACTTCCCAAAATTTAGAATCAGGAATGAATCCTCCTCAAACTCCTTGTATGAAAGCAAAATTTTTGCGTAAACAACGAAAACAAAATAAATTAATGGCACAAGGAAAATCTCAAGAAGAAATAGAAGCTATTTTCAAAGAAAGTAAGCAAGAGAATCAAGTTAAAAGTTTGGAGGAATTATTTGATGAAGTATATAATGAAAATAATAGATTGCAGGTAGGATGGTACATTTACTTCTTTATATATTTCACCATTATATAAATAAATATTGCATAAAAATGGTTTTTACAAAAGTTGGTCCTCTTTTCTCCAATTTATCTAATATTTAAAAATTAGGTAGGAAATATATATATTGGAAAATAATTAAATAATAATTTTATTTTTTTCATATTTTTTTATTCATTCAATTTAGTTGCAACATTTCATTATAGTTCAATTTGATTTGATAAAATTATGTAAAATTTAACTTTTACTAGCTGAAACTAGTTAGAACTTCACCAATGAGCTCTGGATACCTAAACACTTCAAAACAATCTTATGAGATATATAAAAAATATCAAACAACAATACATGGAGTTTTAGCAGAAAAGGTTACAAAGAAGCAATATACAAGATTTCTTGTGAAATCACCTTTACAGGTAATTTTACAATTTCTATAGTTTTCTGTTATTCTGATCAGTTATCTTTAAATTTTTTTATTTATCAAAATAAGATTATAATAATTTTTTTATTGTTTTTACATAATATCATACATAATTATTATTGTATTAATTAATTATACAATATTATTAAATATTAATTTTAAAAAATTATAAAAAGTATTATTATATTGAAAAATAAATAAATTATTGTGATAAATAATTGGAGCAAAGTGGACTTTCTTGCAAAGTGCATGTTATACATTTCTTTATTACATATAATTTGTATATTTAAATTCATCAGATAAAATTGGTGAGAACAATGTCGGATGAGTTTATTAAAACTCTTAAAGTAAGTGCAAATCTCTTTAAAAAATATCAAATGACTATTCATGGTGAATCAGAAGAGGAATCAGATGATGAATCATTCTTCAACTTCCTCGTAAAAAGTTCTTTACAGGTACACTTTGTATTCAGGATGGTCTCAATTTGATTTTATAATTTAATTTTTTACAATAACACTTTCGCATTATTAATTAATATATTTAAAAGTTAAACAAAATTATGTATGGTATTGTTATAATCGTTTTTATTAAATACTGCTTCCTTTCCATTTAAAAATTTCATTGCTTTGGACAAAGAATATATACAAATAAGGAGTTTATAATTTTGAAGCCATGGACTCCGGATGACGGACCACCAAGTGGATATGGTTCATTTCATGAACAATATTGGTTAGATAATGAATTAATTGCAGTTGGAGTAATAGATATTTTACCATCTTGCGTTTCAAGCGTTTACTTTTTTTATGATCCGGCATATTCTCATCTATCACTTGGAACATTTAGGTTGGTAAAAAGCTTTTTTACTTTGTGTTTGCAATAAATTATTAACATTTTGTATTTTATATAGTTCCCTTCGAGAAGTTTATTTGACAAGACAATTAAACAAAATAGCAAAAGATTTGAAATATTACTATATGGGATTTTATATACATATATGTCCCAAAATGCGGTATAAAGCACGAATGAAACCATCAAAACTATTATGTCCTGAAACTTATATGTGGTTTGATATAGAACCATGTTTATTAAAATTAGATAAACAAAAATATAGTAGACTGAATGATGATGTTAATGCTATTGATGAAGATGGTATAGTTGATATTCATAAGGTAATAAATATGGTTATTTTTATATTTCATATCACAAAATTTTTTTATTTTATTTTTATTAACAAATATTATTTTTCTTAAGATACTAGTTTTATATCAGCAAACTGCAATGCCATATGAAATATATACAAAACAAGTTCACCAAACAATAACACAAGAAGAGGAGAATGAGATTAAAGAATATGCTAATTTGGTTGGAATGAAATGTGCACAGAGATTGTTGCTTTATCGTTATTAAATGCTTGCAAATCTGTAAGAAATTTTAATTCATATATTTCATTTTATATATAAAGAACAATTTTATGTTTTATCAAAAGAAAATTATTATGAATTAACAAAAAAAGTTAATAATCAAAATTAATCAAATTAGTACTTTTGAATAAAGTATTTGTGATGATAAATGTATAATAACTTAACAAATTCTTATCAAATAAAAATGATTCTTTGTGCTGTACATATATAATATTTATTGTCCTTTCCTCTTTGTTATTTTATATAAAGAAATAAATTATTAATATTCTTCAAAATTGAAAAATAATTAAATATTATTAATAATATCTTAATTGTATAATAATTTCAAGTTTGATTAATGTACAGCACGTTAAATTGATTGAAAAAATATTGCATACTTTATATGCAATATTTTAATTTCATGCATAAATACTTTATTTTTATATATAAATGATATATAAATTTTATTTATAATATATATAAAAAATTTTATTAAAATTTTGATAATATCTTTTATTTATTAAAATTAGAATATTAATTTGAAATATATTTTCTATAAATAAAAAAAATAAAAATGTTTACCAAACAATGTTTAACTTTGATTCAAAATATATTTATTTAAGAGAAAACATTTTTTTTAAAATTGTTATAATATTTTAAATCATTGAAATTTTAATAATTACTATTTTTTCTCTATTAGAATTTATCTATTTGTATTGAAATTAATTGAAAAAAAATATTGCATATGAAATATGCAATATTTCAATTTTATAAATATTATTTTTATATGTAGAATATTTTGTAACTAGTGATCTAACAATGGATTATTTTATGCGAAACAATAAATTGACAATAAAATTTTTTTATTTGAGGTTTCGCTTTTTTAACTAAAATAAGTTTGAAAAATTTTTAAATATTAAATTAAAATTGCTATTCTTAATTAAATAACGAATAAAGTATTAATAGATAGTTATTTTACATGTGAAAATAAGCAAAAAGTATTTCAAGTAAAATAAATTTTTCTCATTTAAAAAAAATTAACTTTCGAAAAAATAAATTTTGAAATCCATCGATTACACGATTTTTTAATTATATATTTAATTTAGATTTTTGTCAAAAATAAGGATTTAAATGATAAAATTTTTATTCTATATTTTTTGCTTATATTCACGTATAAAACTACCTCGAATTTTTATTAAAATTTTTATTAAAATAAGATATTTTTTTTATTTATTGAAATTAAACATTAATTTAAAACATATTTTTTATAAGTGACGAAATCAATGTTTAACTCTCATCCATCCTTCATTTTAATAATATGTTTCTCAAATTGACATAATCAATAATCAATAAAATGAAAAAATAATTATTTTATCAAAAATAAAAATATATAATATAGTAGAAGTTACTTGAAGTTTTCGAAGATTTCATTTGCATGCATTCGACTTTGTATTGCTTCAATCTTATTTTTGTTCTTAATTTTGTCATATGAAAAAGAATGAAGAGAAAATATATATAACATTTTTTTCTCTTTCAATTTATATCAATATACAAATGAATAATTATATTAATATTAATTTAAATTATGCAACTTAATATACATAATTATCATACAACAATTAAAACCTTACAAACAAAGATCTTGCCATCAATGGATTTGGCAAAACAAAAATTATACGTTGTAATTAAATTATATTTATTTTTATTTTTTATTTATTAAATATATAGTTTATTTATTAAATTATATTAAATTAACATACAAAGAACATTTTTGTAACAAATATATTTCGTATCACATTGCTTTTATTGCATATTTTACTATTAACAATACAAGATACATATATTTCATGTTAAAAAAATAAAAATCACAAAAATTAATATTTTTTATAAATAACAGAAGAACGTTATTTTTTACATAAAAAAATGTGTCACGAAATTGACACGAAAGACGGATGAGAATTAACTTTGGTTCAAATATATTTATTCAATAAAGAAACACTCGATTATATTCTATAACATTCTAAATTGTATAAAAAATTTAAGAACTTCGTTCTCGCATAATTTCATACAAATTTTTGAAATTTTAATAAAATTTTGCGCTATTTTTTCTCTCTCTACTAGAACTTATCTATTTGCATCGAGAGATTTATAAAATATTTACAATAATATTTCTTATGCATCCACGATGGTTCTATCTATTTGTCAGTACGATAAAAATATAAGTAAAATTATGATTTTATAAAAATTCAACATACGTAATTTATAATTTAAATTAATACTTATTTTAACTTTTTTTTATCGCAGAAATATTTAACGTTAAAAATAAAAATAAAAGTTTTAAATATAATTAAGTTTCGGGCTCCTCATCTACTCGAACCTCGTTCCAAGGTTGAATGTTTCCGCTTCCTCCGAATAAGAAGACGATCATGCAAAATATGCACACCCCTGCACCGATCCAGAACAATGTTTGCCATCTATCGATAGGATTCTAAAAGGAATTAAAAAGACAAATTATATATACGTATAATATTTGCAAGATCATTTTTCAATGAATAAACACATTTAGCAAATTTAAATAATAATAAGATTAATACAAAATAACATTCATAATAAGCATAAGCGTTGATTAATGTGCTATATACAAAAAAAAAAATACACCACACGTACCCACACAGATGCAGGAAAACGATAAAATGCTGTACGATTAGATGTTACTGCGTTGCATGGATGGATTACCTGATGATGCGTCTTGTGGGTACTTCTCGTACTATAAATTTGATGATATAGAGACGAGTAGTACCCACGAGTCGTCATCACCACGAGTATCTGAATAGATGTAAATAGTATTGGCCAGTAGGTATAACTCGTACTATAAAATTTGATAATATAGAGACGAGATGTACCCACAAGTCGTCACCACCGTAAAAATCTGAATGGATGCGAATGAGATTAGCTTAGCAAGGCCATCTGCTGTTTAACTTATGCGATTTCTTATATACCGGATTGGTTTATTGATATTGACATATTAATTAGTACTTTATGCACGAATGCGAAAATTACAGATCACATATATATATATATAT
>NW_006263462.1:545597-546861 GCF_000469605.1 Apis dorsata
CTAATTCTGTTTTAATAATTTTAGATAGAATTCAAAAACATTTATCGTATCGTTTACAGCAGAGAAATTGCAAATGCATGAATATGAAAGTAGAGCGTATATTGTGAAGCAAGGAGTGAAATCTCGAGTCGATCGCATAGCGCGCATAAAATTTTGAAGCAATTTCATTTTGGATACATCGCACACACGATTTCCCAGTACTGCCCGTACTATGGAGTTACGCAACACAGTACAAGGCTGGACTGAGGTCTCGAATATGCCAAGAGCACCTTTACCGTGCGCAACTGTAATAAGATATTCGTTACTCTATCGCATACGATGAGCACACGAATAAAAAATTACATAATTCTCTATGCGAATAATTTGACATGTATAATTGCCGCTGTGATTAGGATAAGCGATAAGCGAAAGCAAAAAGCGGACACTCTTACACTTAGAAGTCGCGTAGAAAGTTTACTTACTCCATATTTTCCAGCTATCTCCTCGACCAGAGGAGAAATAATAAAACCGGAAGTACAACCGATAGTGTTCATGATACCGTATAGAAAACCGGCAAAATTCGGGGAAAGATCTTGATTGTTGGACAGGTTAGAGATGCTCGCCGCTCCGTTAAAGCCAAGCGCCAACATGAGAAATATGTTAGCAAGCACGAACCTGCATCCAACGTATCCGACCAAAATGAAGAAGAATCCAGGCAGGAAGTGAGCTACAAAAAAAAAAAAAGAAAAGAAAAGAAAAGAAAAATAAGAAAAACATTTTCTTCTATCGGTGAAACGAAACGATAAGATTCAAGATTAATCGGCCGCCCTTACAGAAAAACGTTGCGCCTTTACGTATAGTGGTGACACGGAAGATGTTCTTTCTCTTCAACGTATCACCGGCCCAACTGAAAAAGAAGCCGAAGACCATTCTGAAAAGCCAGGGAAGAGCGGCTGCGACACCACCTCTGGTCAATTCGAATCCTAAAGCTTTCGTTAGATAAATCATCATGGCGTTTTGATAAAAGAAGAGGAGAAACATATTCCCGAAATGGCACACGATCAAGCTGAGGAACGGTACTGAAGTAAATATTTCTTTTAACGGTGTTTGTTTCAACGTCGGCTTTACTTTGCGAACTGTGCCCGCTTGTTCACTGAGAAGAAAGAAACAGAGAGGAAAAAAAAACATTAAGCGCACAACACATCTCTCCTAAAACTGATGGAGAGAAAGAAAGAAAGAGAGAGAGAGAGAGAGAGAGAGAGAGAGAGAGAGAGAGAGAGAGAGA
>NW_006263462.1:546879-550063 GCF_000469605.1 Apis dorsata
AGTATTCAATAATATAATTTTCACGCAAGACACTCACGTGATAATGTAATCCTTTTCTTCAGTTGAGATACCAGGATGCTCTTCGGGAGAATCGTATGCGATAAGCGCCCAGAAAAATATCCAAATCACCATTAACAACGATGGAATGTACCATCCGTTCTCCCATTCCAAGGATTCTGCTATACCAGCGACCAATGGATACGTGAAAATGGTACCGAACGTGCCACCGAGCAACGACCAAACGAAACGTGCCTTCTCGTTCGGAGGCGCCCAACGCGCCACCAAACTGTGACACGCCGGAAACGTTATACCACCGGTCAGACCGATGATTATCCTCGAGACTAAAAGAATGCCCCAGTGAAATTGTGCGAGGATTGGGCTGAAGAACGATATCGTAACTGCTAGAATCGATGTCCAGAGTATCGCATTCTTTGCGCCCCATTTAACGGCCATCATACCGCCCAACAAATTTCCAGGAACATTACCGTAGCTGTACGCGGCTATTAATTGGCCGCGAACTTCGGGCCTCCAATCGAAAGGTAAACCGTTGAATATGAATATACCACTCGGCCTGATCGGTTTCGTATCAGCTCTCCTTACGCGAACATTGTTCGCCTTTGAATTGGCAACTGCATTCTGAGCGGCTTCTAACCTCTCCGCAAGGATATAATCTTCGAGATATATGCCGGGATCTAGCCAGGCGATGGCGCGACGTATTCTAACGTCACATGCGGCGCCCGACATGTTGATACCAGCTGTAGGCCGAGCCTTGATCATCGGTACAGCCAGGATTGGCATTTGTAACCTCAACATGTAATTGGTCCAGCAGGCCGTGAACATCATTATACCGATCAAAACTCGTGTCGGGAGCCATCCTGTAAAAATGTATGGTATGGTAAAGAATGTTCGACGAGTTCGATGAAATCTTTGCTTTTTCTTTTATTATTGTTATATTAATTCGTATATTTAGTTCACATAGGAATAGAATAAACAAGATTTTTTAATTTTTGATAAAAATGTATGGATCGTTTGTTTGTAGAGATTGGAGAATATTCGGGGAAGGATATTGGGAAATTTTGAAATTGTCGCTCGTGACTTTTTTTTCTTTACTTACTTAAACATTTCCAAATTGGAGAATCGGGGTGGGTAAAAAACCAGAAGGGCATACCTTCGTGGACAGATCTCGGAATAAGACGCCAAAAAGGATTCAAGTGTAAAAAAGATAACGTACGTAAATAAACATTAAAAAATTAATTGGCTAATTGACTAGTGTTTAATAAGGTACAAATTGACAAATTGTCGAATCAATATGTCATGCCAACTATGATCGCTCGATGTTTAACATTGTAAATTTGACCGTTTGTTTTTCTATTTTTAATTAATTTCTATTCGAGCTCGAATTTTCATTATATCAACCAATTTTTCTATCTATTTTTAAATCGTTTGAATTTCGATTAATTTTTGATTAAATTTTTATGAATATCTAAAGAGAATAACAATTTGTTGTTAAAAAAAAAAAAAAAAAGGAAAAGAATTATATAATCATTAAAGAATATTTTGAAATACTTTTGAAGAGTTTGAGCGTTTGAAAATGAAATTGAATATAAAAATATGCAAAAATTACGTGTAACATGACTTATCTTCTTACGCGAAAAAGAGGACAACGTTGTATTTGAGTGTAAAGATCTTTCCCATAATACTCATTATTCCTAGTCACATATATAGTAGGTACGTCTTTCAAAGAAAGTTCTCGACCACTTTCCAAGCATTCCACACTGTATTTACAAACTATCGTTGCCGTGTGCCGTTATTTACAAAATTGATACTGCTCTAGTTACAGATCCTACTCCCGTTTCGTGTACTATTCCAATGAAAAGTTTCTTATTAGATATTTGATTCGATTTACCCTATCTATGTAAAAATATATAATGTCTAATACGATATCGAAGAGGCACGTAAAGGAGCAATAAAGTTATGAATATTTTAAGTGACTATATAAAGGAGAAAGAAAGAAGGAAAGAAAGAAAGAAAAAAAAAAAGACGGAAGAAGAGACAAATGCAGAATATTATTTTGTTGCAGTGGAGAACGCTGATTTTTCAAAAAGAGAATTAACTATGAAATTTGAACGATAATCTTGTAACAAGGTTAAATAACGGGTATGATTCGAAATTTATGCCGGTAAGAATGAAATACACCGATTATACTAAATCGTATTAAACGTACCGAAACGTATCGAAATTTCGAATTGTTGGCTGAAAATGATACGAACTTGGTACCGGTATTCTAATAATTTTAATTGGAATTATTTCAATTGAAAGAATTGATAAAAAGTAATTGGAAATTGATTAGAATACAAACGGCTGAACTAAACCGGTCGTTTCAGAAAATCAGGTTTAACACGTAAGAAAAATAAATTAAATAAAACATAAAGATATTCTACTTACGTGGGAAGAATTTCTTGTAATACTGCTTGTACATTCTGTGGTTTCAGCAAAAGAATTCTCGACACGCACCAGTTATGTTGTTATATATTCGAAAGATATCTTCGAAACATTGTTCAAGAGAAAAATATTCGAAGGAAAAATTGATCTCGAAGTTGATGGATTTATGGATTCCGCAAAAGTTTAATTCTGAACACGAGAACCAACTCGAAACCGCTAAGAACTAACTGATGACATCGGTTATTCCGCTGCCTATTTAAGTGGTCGGTAGGTGAGAGTAAGTGGGGAAGCCAGGTACATCCCTTCCATAGGATAACATGGAAAGGACATCGAATTTTAGGGATTGAACCCATGTTACTCCTGCAGCTTGCAGGTCTGCTGACCATCGTTTTCCTTTTTCGCCATTGTTTTCGCCATTTCTTGGTCGAGTGAAAGCTTTCGAAAGATATTCTTAACGAAAACTTATTCAAATATTTTAAAACTAGAATAATTTTACATATAATTAGATATATCATTAACTTGCCATAACTTTTTGTCTATTATGAATTAAACCAAGTTTAAGTTAAGAAAATCGTAAATAATCGGTCAGATATGCGAATTATGCCGTTCCAGCAAAATTACACGATTGCACTTTTGTTAAAAACCGGTTAATGAAAATTTATAAAATAAGTGCTCTTCGATAAGATAAATATTTCTCGTTTGCTTATATCCAATTTGACGGTTGTAAAAAAAAAAAAAAAAA